>NC_060885.1:433631-633631 GCF_014805685.1 Silurus meridionalis | reverse complement strand
AAAAGTAATATAACGCATTACTTTCCATAAAAAGTAACTAAGTAAAGTAATTAGTTACTTTTTTTGGGAGTAACTCAATATTGTAATGCGTTACTTTTAAAAGTAACGTTGCCCAACACTGATTAAAACAGGCCACTTATTGAAATATAGACAAAAACATATTTTTATCTATTAACATCTACATTCAGAAATCAGGAAGAGACTCACTATTAAACTGAAGGCTTATCTGGACAGGTGAATCTAGTTTCTGTGTCCCACGTTTAGTTCTGATCTTTGTTACCAGCTTTTCATTAGCTGCTTTAAGAACTGCAGCCTCAGAAGGTACAATCGTCATGTTCTCAAATATAATGGAAATGTTAATGAGTACAATTCCATTTCTGAAAGAGAAGAGCACATGAAAACTTACTGAGACAGACACAAAATGAGACATTGGTAAAAAAAAAGTAGGGATAAACAGAAAAATGTGACTGTTTAATTCCTGTACTATTGCAGTTCATTTTGGTTTGTAAGTAAATGAGTATGTATGGAACATAAATCTTAATTAGGAATAAATAAATGATACTTACTTGATGGTGGGTAATACTGTAGTGGTTTCTATTGGTGGATTTGAACATAAAAAAGGTCAATTGTTAATGAATAAATAGAAGTTATACAGTTTAAGAACACTGTAGTACTAAATGTGTGGTATAACATACCAGTATCGTTTCCAGTCCCTTTATCCTGGATGTTATTCATATTATATACCATATAACCAATAATTTGACTTCCTGAGGTCCTGTTGAGAAAAGGAGAAAACGATGTCAGGAAACAAATTACTGCAAAACTTTGCCTATTGTAGAACAGAAATCTCTAAAACTTAGACTTACATGAAGCTTGAGGTATTGGGTGCAAATGTTACTACATTAGTTCCAGTTAGAAGTGTGTTTACCTGTAGGAATAAATACCATTCATTGATGTACTGGATTTTATGATCAATTCCAGGCATCACTTCTGGTCAGAAATAAACATTTGGTATACACACAGTGATGTAGACTTACAGCGTTATTGACGATGGTCTTTGCTTGGACATAGGCATTGTTCCTCAGCTCAGGGTTCTCTGGATTGTTGATGTTACTGATGACAAATGTAATGTTAACTTCAAAGGAGGTGTTTGAAATGTCTGTGGAATAAATCACATGTGCTTCATTATAATTGAGGAGTTTCAGATTGCATTAGAAATAGAAAATTAACTTAATGAAGTTAAGTGAATTAAAAAAACTAAAATTACTGTTATAGCTGGAGCTCAGCACTGTTAGAGAATCAGAGAAGTTTACAGAATTATTCAAGTTCTTTATATCTGCAAAAGAACTGGGAACAGAAGTGTAGTTTTCGAACACCATCCTGACGTAGACCACAGCTGATCCATCGCTAGAGAAACACAAAAAGACAGAATTTATAAATATATAACAGACATTAAACAACAGTGATTTTCCTTAAATACGTTATAAGAAATGACTCGTACATTATGGTTGGAGATTCTGGAGAAGTCTGTTCCAGACGTGTAGTTGGATTAAGTGTTGATCCATCACTAGAGTACAGAAAGAGCCAGAACTTATAAATGCATCACAGGAATCAATAGTAAAGCAAAATTTTCCTAAAATATGATATAAAGAAAATGTTCGTACGTCGTGGTTGGAGATTCTGTAGACGGTTGCTTTAGGACCTTATTGTCTACATCAGAAGACATTTATTGACAGGTTAATTTAATAAATCACCCATAAGTTCAGATACACTGGCAGGAGGAAATACAGTTTTTATCAGAGCAAGGTTATTAAATTGTGGTGTAACCTACCATTTGCAGTCTGACTGGGGATTTGTTCAAAACTATATTCCATGTAGCCGTTAACTTGATCCCCTGAACTCCTATTATTCACAGAAAGCAATATTGTTATTGTACAAATGATTTCACAGTGAGATTTTCTTTTACATATTAATGTCAGAACTGCAATCTTCTGCAGGAACTTACAGGAAATTGTAGGTAATGGGTTCAACTAGCTGTGCCTCTGTAAGATAATTTATCTGTGGAGAACAAACAGAATAATATTTTTTATAACATCCCAGGCCAATACAAGTAAGAAAACATTTATAACAAATACAATTGCACAGCATCAGGCTTCAGACATGAGGAACTGGCTTTTTAATCTTGCATCTGGGATTGTATGAAATAACTGATGAAGATGTGACAATAAAATAAGTTGTTTCTTAGACAAAAGTCTGTGACAATTTATGCTGAGGTAAAAAATTGGTTGGAGATCAAAATAAATTGTGATCAGAGGAATATTATCTGTAACATGGTGCTAGACACTCACAGCGTTGTTGATGATGTTCTTCATTTGGGTGTAAGTGCCATCCCTAAGCTCTGGGTTTTCTGGCATGATGATATTTTTGATTGTGAATGTAATGTTAACCACAAGGAAGGTGTCTGAAATCTCTGTGGAATAAATGAAATGTGTTTCTGTAAGATGGAGTTACAGATTGCATTAAAAAGCAACAATAAATTATGTTGAAATGTACTGCGTGAAATAAATTAGAACATACTCGTAACTGTAGTCCAGAACTCCTAGAGGCTCAGCGAGGTTTGGGAATGCAGACAGCAACAGAATCTGCATTAAGCTCAAAGCCTCACTGACATTTTGGCGTGGATATTTTATCATGCTTTTGATCATTCCGGGGAGCACATTCTCAATGGTACCAGGTGAGGACACGTTGAACACCAGCTTGGTTTGAATTACAGCTGATCCAATTCTACAGAGGTAAAACCATGAAAAAATCTGTTAAAAATCATCAAACTACAGATGCATGTGTGAAATGTGCAATACAAAATGTTGATATAAGAAATAAATCGTACATTGTGGTTGGAGATCCTGGAGAAGTCTGTACCAGAGTAGTAGTTGGAGTAAGTGTTGGAGATGTGTCTACAAGAGAAGAATGTTAGTTACAGTGTGATTTAATAGAACATTCATAAGTTCAGAATCATTAGCAAGACGTGTGATGAAGGGACGCCAGCATGCCCTCTACAGGATCAATGCTCCAAAAATAACTGAACTGTGATCAAAATGTGGTGTAACCTACCGTTCTCAGGCTGACTGAGGAAGCTTTGTAAACTGTATTCCATGTAACCAGTAACTTGATCCCTAAACTCCTATAATGAAGAAAAGCAATAATGTCATGGTCCAAATGACTTCACAATAAGAATTTCACAGAGTAAATGTCAGAACTGCAATCTTCTGCAGGAACTTACTTGAAGTTGTAGGAAGTGAGTTCCACTGGACGCTGCGTCCCAGAATTATTTAGAACTGTGTTTACCTGGAAAAACAATCAAGACATTAAATGTATGATATAAAGTGTCCAGGTGAATCAGAGGAAGATAATCTGCTAACACATGGTGATGGTCACTCACAGTGTCATTGATGAGGACCTTCACTTGGGTGTAGGTGTCGTTCCTCAGGGCAGGATCCTCCGGCATGCTGATGCTACTGATGCTGAATGTAACGAGAACTACGAAGGAGGTGTTTGAAATCGCTGTGGATAAAAAGAAATGTGCTTCAGTATGATGGAGTTACAGATTTCATTAGCAATGGACACTGGTGCTTCCAGCATTAAGGCTCTGGGTTACTGATCAAAATGCCTGGGCTTCAAACCGTAGTACCGACAAGCTGCCACTGTTGTGCTTTGAACATGGCTTTTTAACCCTATCTGCTAGAGGGGTGCTGTATCATGGCTGATCCTGTGCTCCAAATCCAGCTTCTTAACATGCTGAGATATGCAACAACCTAATGCTCTTCCTCTCAGGAGTCATTACAGTATATCTGTGTATCAGTGAATTGTTCAGGTTCGATAAGAAAGTAGAACGTACGTTCGTAGGTGACGTTCTGCACTGTTACAGAGTTGGGGAATTTTGAGAGTGTGGAGTTCAGCATGGCTTTGAAATCACTCAGGACGACATCCCCACTAGGAACAGAAATGGTGTTGTGGAACACCATCCTGACGTTGACCACAGCTGATCCATCGCTAGAGAGACACAAAAAGCCACAAGTTATAAATTCATAATTGACCTTAATGGAAATATAAATCTTCCTTAAATACGATACAAGAAATAAATCGTACATTATGGTTGGAGATCGTGGAGAAGTCTGTACCAGAGTAGTAGTTGGAGTAAGTGTTGGAGATGTGTCTACAAGAGAAGAATGTTAGTTACAGTGTGATTTAATAGAACATTCATAAGTTAAGAATCATTAGCAAGACGTGTGACCAACTGACGCCAGCATGCCCTCTACAGGAACAACGGTCTGAATACGACTGTTTGTGTGGTGCTGAACGGACAGCGGCAGTTCAGCACCGGTGTTGTGGAAAGTCAATAAACCACGCGTGAGAAGGGCAGGGCAGAGTAATGAGACACGGCTGGAGCCTGAACAGGAGTACGGCTGCTCCTCAATTTCCTTGAGGAGATCAATGTGTATAAAAGGAAGCCGTGGTGCCTGCAGAAGGGAGCACGATTCTGACTCCACTAATTGAACATATCTCTTTGTTCTCCCTCACAGGCAGAAGCACCTGTAAGCGAGGACGAGGACATCCACCAAAACTCAAGTCTGTCCTCTGCCTCAAACTGCTCCCCTCCTGGTCCCTCAGCCATCCTTCCTTTTACCACGAGACTGAAGATGCCGAGGACACACCCCACTATCTCTCTCTTACACACACTAACGCACACAACCACACACACACACTCAACCACGTTCACCCCACCACAAAAATCCCAATAAGCCCTTGTGTGAGCACTACTTCACTTTTCCGCATCCTTGTGTTCAGTTGGAGGCAGTGGCGAGGCACTACAGAGGAAATACAGATAGTTCTGTAGAGTGAGGTGATCAAAATGTGGTGTAACCTACCGTTTTCAGGCTGACTGAGGAGGCTTTGTAAACTGTATTCCATGTAACCAGTAACTTGATCCCCTAAACTCCTATAATGAAGAGAAAGCAATAATGTCATGGTCCAAATGACTTCACAATAGGAATTTCACAGAGTAAATGTCAGAACTGCAATCTTCTGCAGGAACTTACTTGAAGTTGTAGGAAGTGAGTTCCACTGGACGCTGCGTCCCAGAATTATTTAGAACTGTGTTTACCTGGAAAAACAATCAAGATATTAAATGTATGATATTAAGTGTCCAGGTGAATCAGAGGAAGATAATCTGCTAACTCATGGTGATGGTCACTCACAGTGTCATTGATGAGGACCTTTACTTGGGTGTAGGTGTCGTTCCTCAGGGCAGGATCCTCCGGCATGCTGATGCTACTGATGCTGAATGTAACGAGAACTACGAAGGAGGTGTTTGAAATCGCTGTGGATAAAAGAAATGTGCTTCAGTATGATGGAGTTACAGATTTCATTAGCAATGGACACTGGTGCTTCCAGCATTAAGGCTCTGGGTTACTGATCAAAATGCCTGGGCTTCAAACCGTAGTACCGACAAGCTGCCACTGTTGTGCTTTGAACATGGCTTTTTAACCCTATCTGCTAGAGGGGTGCTGTATCATGGCTGATCCTGTGCTCCAAATCCAGCTTCTTAACATGCTGAGATATGCAACAACCTAATGCTCTTCCTCTCAGGAGTCATTACAGTATATCTGTGTATCAGTGAATTGTTCAGGTTCGATAAGAAAGGAGAACGTACGTTCGTAGGTGACGTTCTGCACTGTTACAGAGTTGGGGAATTTTGAGAGTGTGGAGTTCAGCATGGCTTTGAAATCACTCAGGACGACATCCTCACTAGGAACAGAAATGGAGTTGTGGAACACCATCCTGACGTTGACCACAGCTGATCCATCGCTAGAGAGACACAAAAAGCCACAAGTTATAAATTCATAATTGACCTTAATGGAAATATAAATCTTCCTTAAATACGATACAAGAAATAAATCGTACATTGTGGTTGGAGATCCTGGAGAAGTCTGTACCAGCGTAGTAGTTGGAGTAAGTGTTGGAGATGTGTCTACAAGAGAAGAATGTTAGTTACAGTGTGATTTAATAAAACATTCATAAGTTAAGAATCATTAGCAAGAGGAAATACAGATAGTTTTGTAGAGTGAGGTGATCAAAATGTGGTGTAACCTACCGTTCTCAGGCTGATGGAGGCAGCCTTCTAAACTGTATATAATGTGACCAGTAACTTGATCCCCTGAACTCCTATTATTCAGAGAAACCAATATTATTGTACAAATGACTTCACAATATGAATTTCAGAGTAAATGTCAGAACTGCAATCTTCTGCAGGAACTTACATAAAGTTGTAGGTAGTAGATTCCACTGAAGGTGCACCAGAATCATTTAGAAGTGTGTTTACCTGGAAGAAAAACATAACGTTACATTTATTTTAAAGTGTCAAGCCAAGTTGACTTTTATTGTTATTTAAACTATTTACGGTGTGGTACAAATTCAAATAAAACATTTCATACAAATAATAATGAATTTTTAAAAGTATAAAGTATATACACATATTTAAGTATAATTATAAAGTATGAAAATAAGATTCAGAATAATATAATATAATAATATATATATATATATATGTACATAAAAAAAGAAAAAAGAAGACAAAAAATATATATGTATGTACACATGGATTTTACAGAAAAATCTTTGCTAAAACTGAAATAGCTTTCACCTTGGATCTGTGATCAGATGAAATGATCCCAGACAACAAAGGAATTCTGGGCTTTTTTCTATTTTCTATCTTAATTCTATCTCTTCCTCTTCTTTTTCTACTTCTGACTAAGTTTTTATAGTAGCCCACAGAACTGTCTGTTAAATAATTGTGAAATTCTGCACTTTGATTCGACAGGCTCTAAAGAACATTCTTAATAAATCTGGACTAAATGCTGCCAATGTGCTAACTGAGGAACTGATGTTCTTACTCCACCATGAGGTGAAATTTAGGTCTGATTTTGGAACACTTTTATGGTTATCACTTTTGAACTGTCTTGGCAGAATGTAAATCTGGAAATGCCTGGATGATCTGGTTAAGTCAAATTCAACACATCCTCTGTCCCTAATTTGATGTTCCACAATCTTGGTTTTGATGAAAAACTATTTTTTCACTTTTCTTCCAAAAGATTTTGCTCAGTTGTCACCAGTGTTGTGCTTTATCATCTCAAAAGAATTTTCAGCAAATGTATCAGAGAAAAATCTAATATTTCAGAGGGTTTGCTCTCAATCAACAAAGCAGCCTGACTTCAAAACCAACAGACCAGATGTGAGAGGGGATCTCAGCAATGACTTTGTACACATGCACAGAACTTAGTACTTATCTTCAGGACCTGGTATGAGGATATTTAGCTAATTTTGTGGTTGTCATCTACTGATCAGAAGTCATTTTAACATAATCAAAATGTTTTAATTAAATTGTGCATTGAATCTTTGTTTAGTCTTCAGCTGATTTGACTCTTAACACCTTGACACCCTGCTGACCGCTAGTTCATCTACACCTTTCCTCCTTAATAAACTGCAGTAAACTGCAGCCCTGTTCATGATCAAAATATACACATCATGAGTGATACTTCAAATAATTTCCTTTGCCTAAAGGCATGGCTCTGTGTTCCTGTGATTGTATGAGCAACAATTGTAGTGTGTCTATAAATGTGCATCGTTATGATTGAGTGCTTGGACTTTAAATATGCTGCATATTGTTTTAATTGTTGTTTAAATGAATACTGAAATGTTTCCACACCGAAGCTGAGTTTCTGGTTATTTATGAGGTAATAAATGAGGAAAAAGAAATTGCAGTCAGAGGAAGATAATCTGCTAACACATGGTGATGGTACACTCACAGTTTTATTGATGATGCTCTCCAAATGAATGTAGGTGTCATTCCTGAGGTCAGGGTTCTTCGGCATACTGATGTTATTGATGCTGAATATAATTTTTACAGTGAAGGAGGTGTTCGAAATCTCTGTGGATAAATAAAATAGGCTTCAGTGTGATGACGCTACAGATTTCATTAAAAAAGAACAGTTAAATGTTTAAAGGTAAATGTATTGGACAATAAGAAAAGAGAATGTACCTCCATAGGTGTAAAATATCACTGTGACTGAGTCAGTGGGGTTTGTGGGAGCAGATTGCAGCAGAGCTTCAATGTCCCTGAGGACCGAACACTCACTAGGAACAGTGCTAGAGTTGCTGAACACCAACTCTACATAGAACGAAACTGATCCATCGCTGAAGAAACACAAAAATGTACACATTTATTAAATAAATAATAAAAAATCGAGATCTGCCTTTAATATGAGATAAAGAAATGCCTCATACATTGTAGTTGCAGATTCTGAAGACGTCTCCTCCTGAGGAGTAGTTGGAGAAGGTGTTGGAGATGTGTCTACAAGAGAAGAATGTTAGTTACAGTGTGATTGAATAAAAAATTCATAAGTTCAGAATCATTAGCAAGAGGAAATACAGATTTGAAGAGGGAAGTGAACAAATTGGTTCTATTGGTGGATTTGAACATAAAAAAGGTCAATTGTTAATGAATAAATAGAAGTTATACAGTTTAAGAACACTGTAGTACTAAATGTGTGGTATAACATACCAGTATCGTTTCCAGTCCCTTTATCCTGGATGTTATTCATATTATATACCATATAACCAATAATTTGACTTCCTGAGGTCCTGTTGAGAAAAGGAGAAAACGATGTCAGGAAACAAATTACTGCAAAACTTTGCCTATTGTAGAACAGAAATCTCTAAAACTTAGACTTACATGAAGCTTGAGGTATTGGGTGCAAATGTTACTACATTAGTTCCAGTTAGAAGTGTGTTTACCTGTAGGAATAAATACCATTCATTGATGTACTGGATTTTATGATCAATTCCAGGCATCACTTCTGGTCAGAAATAAACATTTGGTATACACACAGTGATGTAGACTTACAGCGTTATTGACGATGGTCTTTGCTTGGACATAGGCATTGTTCCTCAGCTCAGGGTTCTCTGGATTGTTGATGTTACTGATGACAAATGTAATGTTAACTTCAAAGGAGGTGTTTGAAATGTCTGTGGAATAAATCACATGTGCTTCATTATAATTGAGGAGTTTCAGATTGCATTAGAAATAGAAAATTAACTTAATGAAGTTAAGTGAATTAAAAAAACTAAAATTACTGTTATAGCTGGAGCTCAGCACTGTTAGAGAATCAGAGAAGTTTACAGAATTATTCAAGTTCTTTATATCTGCAAAAGAACTGGGAACAGAAGTGTAGTTTTGAACACCATCCTGACGTAGACCACAGCTGATCCATCGCTAGAGAAACACAAAAAGACAGAATTTATAAATATATAACAGACATTAAACAACAGTGATTTTCCTTAAATACGTTATAAGAAATGACTCGTACATTATGGTTGGAGATTCTGGAGAAGTCTGTTCCAGACGTGTAGTTGGATTAAGTGTTGATCCATCACTAGAGTACAGAAAGAGCCAGAACTTATAAATGCATCACAGGAATCAATAGTAAAGCAAAATTTTCCTAAAATATGATATAAAGAAAATGTTAAATGCGTCGTGGTTGGAGATTCTGTAGACGGTTGCTTTAGGACCTTATTGTCTACATCAGAAGACATTTATTGACAGGTTAATTTAATAAATCACCCATAAGTTCAGATACACTGGCAGGAGGAAATACAGTTTTTATCAGAGCAAGGTTATTAAATTGTGGTGTAACCTACCATTTGCAGTCTGACTGGGGATTTGTTCAAAACTATATTCCATGTAGCCGTTAACTTGATCCCCTGAACTCCTATTATTCACAGAAAGCAATATTGTTATTGTACAAATGATTTCACAGTGAGATTTTCTTTTACATATTAATGTCAGAACTGCAATCTTCTGCAGGAACTTACAGGAAATTGTAGGTAATGGGTTCAACTAGCTGTGCCTCTGTAAGATAATTTATCTGTGGAGAACAAACAGAATAATATTTTTTATAACATCCCAGGCCAATACAAGTAAGAAAACATTTATAACAAATACAATTGCACAGCATCAGGCTTCAGACATGAGGAACTGGCTTTTTAATCTTGCATCTGGGATTGTATGAAATAACTGATGAAGATGTGACAATAAAATAAGTTGTTTCTTAGACAAAAGTCTGTGACAATTTATGCTGAGGTAAAAAATTGGTTGGAGATCAAAATAAATTGTGATCAGAGGAATATTATCTGTAACATGGTGCTAGACACTCACAGCGTTGTTGATGATGTTCTTCATTTGGGTGTAAGTGCCATCCCTAAGCTCTGGGTTTTCTGGCATGATGATATTTTTGATTGTGAATGTAATGTTAACCACAAGGAAGGTGTCTGAAATCTCTGTGGAATAAATGAAATGTGTTTCTGTAAGATGGAGTTACAGATTGCATTAAAAAGCAACAATAAATTATGTTGAAATGTACTGCGTGAAATAAATTAGAACATACTCTCGTAACTGTAGTCCAGAACTCCTAGAGGCTCAGCGAGGTTTGGGAATGCAGACAGCAACAGAATCTGCATTAAGCTCAAAGCCTCACTGACATTTTGGCGTGGATATTTTATCATGCTTTTGATCATTCCGGGGAGCACATTCTCAATGGTACCAGGTGAGGACACGTTGAACACCAGCTTGGTTTGAATTACAGCTGATCCAATTCTACAGAGGTAAAACCATGAAAAAATCTGTTAAAATCATCAAACTACAGATGCATGTGTGAAATGTGCAATACAAAATGTTGATATAAGAAATAAATCGTACATTGTGGTTGGAGATCCTGGAGAAGTCTGTACCAGAGTAGTAGTTGGAGTAAGTGTTGGAGATGTGTCTACAAGAGAAGAATGTTAGTTACAGTGTGATTTAATAGAACATTCATAAGTTCAGAATCATTAGCAAGACGTGTGATGAAGGGACGCCAGCATGCCCTCTACAGGATCAATGCTCCAAAAATAACTGAACTGTGATCAAAATGTGGTGTAACCTACCGTTCTCAGGCTGACTGAGGAAGCTTTGTAAACTGTATTCCATGTAACCAGTAACTTGATCCCTAAACTCCTATAATGAAGAGAAAGCAATAATGTCATGGTCCAAATGACTTCACAATAGAATTTCACAGAGTAAATGTCAGAACTGCAATCTTCTGCAGGAACTTACTTGAAGTTGTAGGAAGTGAGTTCCACTGACGCTGCGTCCCAGAATTATTTAGAACTGTGTTTACCTGGAAAAACAATCAAGATATTAAATGTATGATATTAAGTGTCCAGGTGAATCAGAGGAAGATAATCTGCTAACACATGGTGATGGTCACTCACAGTGTCATTGATGAGGACCTTCACTTGGGTGTAGGTGTCGTTCCTCAGGGCAGGATCCTCCGGCATGCTGATGCTACTGATGCTGAATGTAACGAGAACTGCGAAGGAGGTGTTTGAAATCGCTGTGGATAAAAAGAAATGTGCTTCAGTATGATGGAGTTACAGATTTCATTAGCAATGGACACTGGTGCTTCCAGCATTAAGGCTCTGGGTTACTGATCAAAATGCCTGGGCTTCAAACCGTAGTACCGACAAGCTGCCACTGTTGTGCTTTGAACATGGCTTTTTAACCCTATCTGCTAGAGGGGTGCTGTATCATGGCTGATCCTGTGCTCCAAATCCAGCTTCTTAACATGCTGAGATATGCAACAACCTAATGCTCTTCCTCTCAGGAGTCATTACAGTATATCTGTGTATCAGTGAATTGTTCAGGTTCGATAAGAAAGGAGAACGACGTTCAGAGGTGACGTTCTGCACTGTTACAGAGTTGGGGAATTTTGAGAGTGTGGAGTTCAGCATGGCTTTGAAATCACTCAGGACGACATCCTCACTAGGAACAGAAGTGGAGTTGTGGAACACCATCCTGACGTTGACCACAGCTGATCCATCGCTAGAGAGACACAAACAGGAACAAGTTATAAATTCATAATTGACCTTAATGGAAATATCAATCTTCCTTAAATACGATACAAGAAATAAATCGTACATTGTGGTTGGAGATCCTGGAGAAGTCTGTACCAGCGTAGTAGTTGGAGTAAGTGTTGGAGATGTGTCTACAAGAGAAGAATGTTAGTTACAGTGTGATTTAATAGAACATTCATAAGTTCAGAATCATTAGCAAGACATGTGACCAAAAGACGCCAGCATGCCCTCTACAGGAACAACGGTCTGAATACGACTGTTTGTGTGGTGCTGAACGGACAGCGGCAGTTCAGCACCGTGTTGTGGAAAGTCAATAAACCACGCGTGAGAAGGGCAGGGCAGAGTAATGAGACACGGCTGGAGCCTGAACAGGAGTACGGCTGCTCCTCACTTTCCTTGAGGAGATCGATGTGTATAAAAGGAAGCCGTGGTGCCTGCAGAAGGGAGCGCGATTCTGATTCCACTAATTGAACATATCTCTTTGTTCTCCCTCACAGGCAGAAGCACCTGTAAGCGAGGACAAGGACATCCACCAAAACTCAAGTCTGTCCTCTGCCTCAAACTGCTCCCCTCCTGGTCCCTCAGCCATCCTTCCTTTTACCACGAGACTGAAGATGCCGAGGACACACCCCACTATCTCTCTCTTACACACACTAACGCACACAACCACACACACACACTCAACCACGTTCACCCCACCACAAAAATCCCAATAAGCCCTTGTGTGAGCACTACTTCACTTTTCCGCATCCTTGTGTTCAGTTGGAGGCAGTGGCGAGGCACTACAGAGGAAATACAGATAGTTCTGTAGAGTGAGGTGATCAAAATGTGGTGTAACCTACCGTTCTCAGGCTGACTGAGGAGGCTTTGTAAACTGTATTCCATGTAACCAGTAACTTGATCCCTAAACTCCTATAATGAAGAGAAAGCAATAATGTCATGGTCCAAATGACTTCACAATAGGAATTTCACAGAGTAAATGTCAGAACTGCAATCTTCTGCAGGAACTTACTTGAAGTTGTAGGAAGTGAGTTCCACTGGACGCTGCGTCCCAGAATTATTTAGAACTGTGTTTACCTGGAAAAACAATCAAGATATTAAATGTATGATATTAAGTGTCCAGGTGAATCAGAGGAAGATAATCTGCTAACTCATGGTGATGGTCACTCACAGTGTCATTGATGAGGACCTTCACTTGGGTGTAGGTGTCGTTCCTCAGGGCAGGATCCTCCGGCATGCTGATGCTACTGATGCTGAATGTAACGAGAACTACGAAGGAGGTGTTTGAAATCGCTGTGGATAAAAAGAAATGTGCTTCAGTATGATGGAGTTACAGATTTCATTAGCAATGGACACTGGTGCTTCCAGCATTAAGGCTCTGGGTTACTGATCAAAATGCCTGGGCTTCAAAACGTAGTACCGACAAGCTGCCACTGTTGTGCTTTGAACATGGCTTTTTAACCCTATCTGCTAGAGGGGTGCTGTATCATGGCTGATCCTGTGCTCCAAATCCAGCTTCTTAACATGCTGAGATATGCAACAACCTAATGCTCTTCCTCTCAGGAGTCATTACAGTATATCTGTGTATCAGTGAATTGTTCAGGTTCGATAAGAAAGGAGAACGTACGTTCGTAGGTGACGTTCTGCACTGTTACAGAGTTGGGGAATTTTGAGAGTGTGGAGTTCAGCATGGCTTTGAAATCACTCAGGACGACATCCTCACTAGGAACAGAAGTGGAGTTGTGGAACACCATCCTGACGTTGACCACAGCTGATCCATCGCTAGAGACACAAAAAGCCACAAGTTATAAATTCATAATTGACCTTAATGGAAATATAAATCTTCCTTAAATACGATACAAGAAATAAATCGTACATTGTGGTTGGAGATCCTGGAGAAGTCTGTACCAGCGTAGTAGTTGGAGTAAGTGTTGGAGATGTGTCTACAAGAGAAGAATGTTAGTTACAGTGTGATTTAATAAAACATTCATAAGTTAAGAATCATTAGCAAGAGGAAATACAGATAGTTTTGTAGAGTGAGGTGATCAAAATGTGGTGTAACCTACCGTTCTCAGGCTGATGGAGGCAGCCTTCTAAACTGTATATAATGTGACCAGTAACTTGATCCCCTGAACTCCTATTATTCAGAGAAACCAATATTATTGTACAAATGACTTCACAATATGAATTTCAGAGTAAATGTCAGAACTGCAATCTTCTGCAGGAACTTACTTGAAGTTGTAGGAAGTAGATTCCACTGAAGGTGCACCAGAATCATTTAGAAGTGTGTTTACCTGGAAGAAAAACATAACGTTACATTTATTTTAAAGTGTCAAGCCAAGTTGACTTTTATTGTTATTTAAACTATTTACGGTGTGGTACAAATTCAAATAAAACATTTCATACAAATAATAATGAATTTTTAAAAGTATAAAGTATATACACATATTTAAGTATAATTATAAAGTATGAAAATAAGATTCAGAATAATATAATATAATAATATATATATATATATATGTACATAAAAAAAGAAAAAAGAAGACAAAAAATATATATGTATGTACACATGGATTTTACAGAAAAAAATCTTTGCTAAAAACTGAAATAGCTTTCACCTTGGATCTGTGATCAGATGAAATGATCCCAGACAACAAAGGAATTCTGGGCTTTTTTCTATTTTCTATCTTAATTCTATCTCTTCCTCTTCTTTTTCTACTTCTGACTAAGTTTTTATAGTAGCCCACAGAACTGTCTGTTAAATAATTGTGAAATTCTGCACTTTGATTCGACAGGCTCTAAAGAACATTCTTAATAAATCTGGACTAAATGCTGCCAATGTGCTAACTGAGGAACTGATGTTCTTACTCCACCATGAGGTGAAATTTAGGTCTGATTTTGGAACACTTTTATGGTTATCACTTTTGAACTGTCTTGGCAGAATGTAAATCTGGAAATGCCTGGATGATCTGGTTAAGTCAAATTCAACACATCCTCTGTCCCTAATTTGATGTTCCACAATCTTGGTTTTGATGAAAAACTATTTTTTCACTTTTCTTCCAAAAGATTTTGCTCAGTTGTCACCAGTGTTGTGCTTTATCATCTCAAAAAGAATTTTCAGCAAATGTATCAGAGAAAAATCTAATATTTCAGAGGGTTTGCTCTCAATCAACAAAGCAGCCTGACTTCAAAACCAACAGACCAGATGTGAGAGGGGATCTCAGCAATGACTTTGTACACATGCACAGAACTTAGTACTTATCTTCAGGACCTGGTATGAGGATATTTAGCTAATTTTGTGGTTGTCATCTACTGATCAGAAGTCATTTTAACATAATCAAAATGTTTTAATTAAATTGTGCATTGAATCTTTGTTTAGTCTTCAGCTGATTTGACTCTTAACACCTTGACACCCTGCTGACCGCTAGTTCATCTACACCTTTCCTCCTTAATAAACTGCAGTAAACTGCAGCCCTGTTCATGATCAAAATATACACATCATGAGTGATACTTCAAATAATTTCCTTTGCCTAAAGGCATGGCTCTGTGTTCCTGTGATTGTATGAGCAACAATTGTAGTGTGTCTATAAATGTGCATCGTTATGATTGAGTGCTTGGACTTTAAATATGCTGCATATTGTTTTAATTGTTGTTTAAATGAATACTGAAATGTTTCCACACGAAGCTGAGTTTCTGGTTATTTATGAGGTAATAAATGAGGAAAAAGAAATTGCAGTCAGAGGAAGATAATCTGCTAACACATGGTGATGGTACACTCACAGTTTTATTGATGATGCTCTCCAAATGAATGTAGGTGTCATTCCTGAGGTCAGGGTTCTTCGGCATACTGATGTTATTGATGCTGAATATAATTTTTACAGTGAAGGAGGTGTTCGAAATCTCTGTGGATAAATAAAATAGGCTTCAGTGTGATGACGCTACAGATTTCATTAAAAAAGAACAGTTAAATGTTTAAAGGTAAATGTATTGGACAATAAGAAAAGAGAATGTACCTCCATAGGTGTAAAATATCACTGTGACTGAGTCAGTGGGGTTTGTGGGAGCAGATTGCAGCAGAGCTTCAATGTCCCTGAGGACCGAACACTCACTAGGAACAGTGCTAGAGTTGCTGAACACCAACTCTACATAGAACGAAACTGATCCATCGCTGAAGAAACACAAAAATGTACACATTTATTAAATAAATAATAAAAAATCGAGATCTGCCTTTAATATGAGATAAAGAAATGCCTCATACATTGTAGTTGCAGATTCTGAAGACGTCTCCTCCTGAGGAGTAGTTGGAGAAGGTGTTGGAGATGTGTCTACAAGAGAAGAATGTTAGTTACAGTGTGATTGAATAAAAATTCATAAGTTCAGAATCATTAGCAAGAGGAAATACAGATTTGAAGAGGGAAGTGAACAAATTGGTTCTATTGGTGGATTTGAACATAAAAAAGGTCAATTGTTAATGAATAAATAGAAGTTATACAGTTTAAGAACACTGTAGTACTAAATGTGTGGTATAACATACCAGTATCGTTTCCAGTCCCTTTATCCTGGATGTTATTCATATTATATACCATATAACCAATAATTTGACTTCCTGAGGTCCTGTTGAGAAAAGGAGAAAACGATGTCAGGAAACAAATTACTGCAAAACTTGCCTATTGTAGAACAGAAATCTCTAAAACTTAGACTTACATGAAGCTTGAGGTATTGGGTGCAAATGTTACTACATTAGTTCCAGTTAGAAGTGTGTTTACCTGTAGGAATAAATACCATTCATTGATGTACTGGATTTTATGATCAATTCCAGGCATCACTTCTGGTCAGAAATAAACATTTGGTATACACACAGTGATGTAGACTTACAGCGTTATTGACGATGGTCTTTGCTTGGACATAGGCATTGTTCCTCAGCTCAGGGTTCTCTGGATTGTTGATGTTACTGATGACAAATGTAATGTTAACTTCAAAGGAGGTGTTTGAAATGTCTGTGGAATAAATCACATGTGCTTCATTATAATTGAGGAGTTTCAGATTGCATTAGAAATAGAAAATTAACTTAATGAAGTTAAGTGAATTAAAAAAACTAAAATTACTGTTATAGCTGGAGCTCAGCACTGTTAGAGAATCAGAGAAGTTTACAGAATTATTCAAGTTCTTTATATCTGCAAAAGAACTGGGAACAGAAGTGTAGTTTTGAACACCATCCTGACGTAGACCACAGCTGATCCATCGCTAGAGAAACACAAAAAGACAGAATTTATAAATATATAACAGACATTAAACAACAGTGATTTTCCTTAAATACGTTATAAGAAATGACTCGTACATTATGGTTGGAGATTCTGGAGAAGTCTGTTCCAGACGTGTAGTTGGATTAAGTGTTGATCCATCACTAGAGTACAGAAAGAGCCAGAACTTATAAATGCATCACAGGAATCAATAGTAAAGCAAAATTTTCCTAAAATATGATATAAAGAAAATGTTAAATCGTCGTGGTTGGAGATTCTGTAGACGGTTGCTTTAGGACCTTATTGTCTACATCAGAAGACATTTATTGACAGGTTAATTTAATAAATCACCCATAAGTTCAGATACACTGGCAGGAGGAAATACAGTTTTTATCAGAGCAAGGTTATTAAATTGTGGTGTAACCTACCATTTGCAGTCTGACTGGGGATTTGTTCAAAACTATATTCCATGTAGCCGTTAACTTGATCCCCTGAACTCCTATTATTCACAGAAAGCAATATTGTTATTGTACAAATGATTTCACAGTGAGATTTTCTTTTACATATTAATGTCAGAACTGCAATCTTCTGCAGGAACTTACAGGAAATTGTAGGTAATGGGTTCAACTAGCTGTGCCTCTGTAAGATAATTTATCTGTGGAGAACAAACAGAATAATATTTTTTATAACATCCCAGGCCAATACAAGTAAGAAAACATTTATAACAAATACAATTGCACAGCATCAGGCTTCAGACATGAGGAACTGGCTTTTTAATCTTGCATCTGGGATTGTATGAAATAACTGATGAAGATGTGACAATAAAATAAGTTGTTTCTTAGACAAAAGTCTGTGACAATTTATGCTGAGGTAAAAAATTGGTTGGAGATCAAAATAAATTGTGATCAGAGGAATATTATCTGTAACATGGTGCTAGACACTCACAGCGTTGTTGATGATGTTCTTCATTTGGGTGTAAGTGCCATCCCTAAGCTCTGGGTTTTCTGGCATGATGATATTTTTGATTGTGAATGTAATGTTAACCACAAGGAAGGTGTCTGAAATCTCTGTGGAATAAATGAAATGTGTTTCTGTAAGATGGAGTTACAGATTGCATTAAAAAGCAACAATAAATTATGTTGAAATGTACTGCGTGAAATAAATTAGAACATACTCTCGTAACTGTAGTCCAGAACTCCTAGAGGCTCAGCGAGGTTTGGGAATGCAGACAGCAACAGAATCTGCATTAAGCTCAAAGCCTCACTGACATTTTGGCGTGGATATTTTATCATGCTTTTGATCATTCCGGGGAGCACATTCTCAATGGTACCAGGTGAGGACACGTTGAACACCAGCTTGGTTTGAATTACAGCTGATCCAATTCTACAGAGGTAAAAACCATGAAAAAAAATCTGTTAAAAATCATCAAACTACAGATGCATGTGTGAAATGTGCAATACAAAATGTTGATATAAGAAATAAATCGTACATTGTGGTTGGAGATCCTGGAGAAGTCTGTACCAGAGTAGTAGTTGGAGTAAGTGTTGGAGATGTGTCTACAAGAGAAGAATGTTAGTTACAGTGTGATTTAATAGAACATTCATAAGTTCAGAATCATTAGCAAGACGTGTGATGAAGGGACGCCAGCATGCCCTCTACAGGATCAATGCTCCAAAAATAACTGAACTGTGATCAAAATGTGGTGTAACCTACCGTTCTCAGGCTGACTGAGGAAGCTTTGTAAACTGTATTCCATGTAACCAGTAACTTGATCCCCTAAACTCCTATAATGAAGAGAAAGCAATAATGTCATGGTCCAAATGACTTCACAATAAGAATTTCACAGAGTAAATGTCAGAACTGCAATCTTCTGCAGGAACTTACTTCAAGTTGTAGGAAGTGAGTTCCACTGGACGCTGCGTCCCAGAATTATTTAGAACTGTGTTTACCTGGAAAAACAATCAAGATATTAAATGTATGATATTAAGTGTCCAGGTGAATCAGAGGAAGATAATCTGCTAACACATGGTGATGGTCACTCACAGTGTCATTGATGAGGACCTTCACTTGGGTGTAGGTGTCGTTCCTCAGGGCAGGATCCTCCGGCATGCTGATGCTACTGATGCTGAATGTAACGAGAACTGCGAAGGAGGTGTTTGAAATCGCTGTGGATAAAAAGAAATGTGCTTCAGTATGATGGAGTTACAGATTTCATTAGCAATGGACACTGGTGCTTCCAGCATTAAGGCTCTGGGTTACTGATCAAAATGCCTGGGCTTCAAAACGTAGTACCGACAAGCTGCCACTGTTGTGCTTTGAACATGGCTTTTTAACCCTATCTGCTAGAGGGGTGCTGTATCATGGCTGATCCTGTGCTCCAAATCCAGCTTCTTAACATGCTGAGATATGCAACAACCTAATGCTCTTCCTCTCAGGAGTCATTACAGTATATCTGTGTATCAGTGAATTGTTCAGGTTCGATAAGAAAGGAGAACGTACGTTCGTAGGTGACGTTCTGCACTGTTACAGAGTTGGGGAATTTTGAGAGTGTGGAGTTCAGCATGGCTTTGAAATCACTCAGGACGACATCCTCACTAGGAACAGAAGTGGAGTTGTGGAACACCATCCTGACGTTGACCACAGCTGATCCATCGCTAGAGACAAAAACAGCCACAAGTTATAAATTCATAATTGACCTTAATGGAAATATAAATCTTCCTTAAATACGATACAAGAAATAAATCGTACATTGTGGTTGGAGATCCTGGAGAAGTCTGTACCAGCGTAGTAGTTGGAGTAAGTGTTGGAGATGTGTCTACAAGAGAAGAATGTTAGTTACAGTGTGATTTAATAGAACATTCATAAGTTCAGAATCATTAGCAAGACATGTGACCAAATGACGCCAGCATGCCCTCTACAGGAACAACGGTCTGAATACGACTGTTTGTGTGGTGCTGAACGGACAGCGGCAGTTCAGCACCGGTGTTGTGGAAAGTCAATAAACCACGCGTGAGAAGGGCAGGGCAGAGTAATGAGACACGGCTGGAGCCTGAACAGGAGTACGGCTGCTCCTCACTTTCCTTGAGGAGATCGATGTGTATAAAAGGAAGCCGTGGTGCCTGCAGAAGGGAGCACGATTCTGACTCCACTAATTGAACATATCTCTTTGTTCTCCCTCACAGGCAGAAGCACCTGTAAGCGAGGACAAGGACATCCACCAAAACTCAAGTCTGTCCTCTGCCTCAAACTGCTCTTCTCCTGGTCCCTCAGCCATCCTTCCTTTTACCACGAGACCGAAGATGCCGAGGACACACCCCACTATCTCTCTCTTACACACACTAACGCACACAACCACACACACACTCACCCACATTTACCCCACCACAAAAATCCCAATAAACCCTTGTGTGAGCACTACTTCACTTTTCCGCATCATTGTGTTCAGTTCGAGGCAGTGGCGAGGCACTACAGAGGAAATACAGATAGTTCTGTAGAGTGAGGTGAACAAAATGTGGTGTAACCTACCGTTCTCAGGCTGACTGAGGAAGCTTTGTAAACTGTATTCCATGTAACCAGTAACTTGATCCCCTAAACTCCTATAATGAAGAGAAAGCAATAATGTCATGGTCCAAATGACTTCACAATAGGAATTTCACAGAGTAAATGTCAGAACTGCAATCTTCTGCAGGAACTTACTTCAAGTTGTAGGAAGTGAGTTCCACTGGACGCTGCGTCCCAGAATTATTTAGAACTGTGTTTACCTGGAAAAACAATCAAGACATTAAATGTATGATATTAAGTGTCCAGGTGAATCAGAGGAAGATAATCTGCTAACTCATGGTGATGGTCACTCACAGTGTCATTGATGAGGACCTTCACTTGGGTGTAGGTGTCGTTCCTCAGGGCAGGATCCTCCGCATGCTGATGCTACTGATGCTGAATGTAACGAGAACTACGAAGGAGGTGTTTGAAATCGCTGTGGATAAAAAGAAATGTGCTTCAGTATGATGGAGTTACAGATTTCATTAGCAATGGACACTGGTGCTTCCAGCATTAAGGCTCTGGGTTACTGATCAAAATGCCTGGGCTTCAAACCGTAGTACCGACAAGCTGCCACTGTTGTGCTTTGAACATGGCTTTTTAACCCTATCTGCTAGAGGGGTGCTGTAACATGGCTGATCCTGTGCTCCAAATCCAGCTTCTTAACATGCTGAGATATGCAACAACCTAATGCTCTTCCTCTCAGGAGTCATTACAGTATATCTGTGTATCAGTGAATTGTTCAGGTTCGATAAGAAAGGAGAACGTACGTTCGTAGGTGACGTTCTGCACTGTTACAGAGTTGGGGAATTTTGAGAGTGTGGAGTTCAGCATGGCTTTGAAATCACTCAGGACGACATCCTCACTAGGAACAGAAGTGGAGTTGTGGAACACCATCCTGACGTTGACCACAGCTGATCCATCGCTAGAGAGACAAAAACAGCCACAAGTTATAAATTCATAATTGACCTTAATGGAAATATAAATCTTCCTTAAATACGATACAAGAAATAAATCGTACATTGTGGTTGGAGATCCTGGAGAAGTCTGTACCAGCGTAGTAGTTGGAGTAAGTGTTGGAGATGTGTCTACAAGAGAAGAATGTTAGTTACAGTGTGATTTAATAGAACATTCATAAGTTAAGAATCATTAGCAAGACGTGTGACCAACTGACGCCAGCATGCCTCTACAGGAACAACGGTCTGAATACGACTGTTTGTGTGGTGCTGAACGGACAGCGCAGTTCAGCACCGTGTTGTGGAAAGTCAATAAACCACGCGTGAGAAGGGCAGGGCAGAGTAATGAGACACGGCTGGAGCCTGAACAGAGTACGGCTGCTCCTCACTTTCCTTGAGGAGATCGATGTGTATAAAAGGAAGCCGTGGTGCCTGCAGAAGGAGCACGATTCTGACTCCACTAATTGAACATATCTCTTTGTTCTCCCTCACAGGCAGAAGCACCTGTAAGCGAGGACGAGGACATCCACCAAAACTCAAGTCTGTCCTCTGCCTCAAACTGCTCTCCTGGTCCCTCAGCCATCCTTCCTTTTACCACGAGACTGAAGATGCCGAGGACACACCCCACTATCTCTCTCTTACACACACTAACGCACACAACCACACACACACACACACTCACCCACATTTACCCCACCACAAAATCCCAATAAACCCTTGTGTGAGCACTACTTCACTTTTCCGCATCCTTGTGTTCAGTTTGAGGCAGTGGCGAGGCACTACAGAGGAAATACAGATAGTTCTGTAGAGTGAGGTGATCAAAATGCGGTGTAACCTACCGTTCTCAGGCTGACTGAGGAAGCTTTGTAAACTGTATTCCATGTAACCAGTAACTTGATCCCCAAACTCCTATAATGAAGAGAAAGCAATAATGTCATGGTCCAAATGACTTCACAATAGGAATTTCACAGATTAAATGTCAGAACTGCAATCTTCTGCAGGAACTTACTTGAAGTTGTAGGAAGTGAGTTCCACTGGACGCTGCGTCCCAGAATTATTTAGAACTGTGTTTACCTGGAAAACAATCAAGACATTAAATGTATGATATTAAGTGTCCAGGTGAATCAGAGGAAGATAATCTGCTAACACATGGTGATGGTCACTCACAGTGTCATTGATGAGGACCTTCACTTGGGTGTAGGTGTCGTTCCTCAGGGCAGGATCCTCCGGCATGCTGATGCTACTGATGCTGAATGTAACGAGAACTACGAAGGAGGTGTTTGAAATCGCTGTGGATAAAAAGAAATGTGCTTCAGTATGATGGAGTTACAGATTTCATTAGCAATGGACACTGGTGCTTCCAGCATTAAGGCTCTGGGTTACTGATCAAAATGCCTGGGCTTCAAACCGTAGTACCGACAAGCTGCCACTGTTGTGCTTTGAACATGGCTTTTTAACCCTATCTGCTAGAGGGGTGCTGTATCATGGCTGATCCTGTGCTCCAAATCCAGCTTCTTAACATGCTGAGATATGCAACAACCTAATGCTCTTCCTCTCAGGAGTCATTACAGTATATCTGTGTATCAGTGAATTGTTCAGGTTCGATAAGAAAGGAGAACGTACGTTCGTAGGTGACGTTCTGCACTGTTACAGAGTTGGGGAATTTTGAGAGTGTGGAGTTCAGCATGGCTTTGAAATCACTCAGGACGACATCCTCACTAGGAACAGAAGTGGAGTTGTGGAACACCATCCTGACGTTGACCACAGCTGATCCATCGCTAGAGAGACACAAACAGGAACAAGTTATAAATTCATAATTGACCTTAATGGAAATATAAATCTTCCTTAAATACGATACAAGAAATAAATCGTACATTGTGGTTGGAGATCCTGGAGAAGTCTGTACCAGAGTAGTAGTTGGAGTAAGTGTTGGAGATGTGTCTACAAGAGAAGAATGTTAGTTACAGTGTGATTTAATAGAACATTCATAAGTTAAGAATCATTAGCAAGACGTGTGACCAACTGACGCCAGCATGCCCTCTACAGGAACAACGGTCTGAATACGACTGTTTGTGTGGTGCTGAACGGACAGCGGCAGTTCAGCACCGGTGTTGTGGAAAGTCAATAAACCACACGTGAGAAGGGCAGGGCAGAGTAATGAGACACGGCTGGAGCCTGAACAGGAGTACGGCTGCTCCTCACTTTCCTTGAGGAGATCGATGTGTATAAAAGGAAGCCGTGGTGCCTGCAGAAGGGAGCGCGATTCTGACTCCACTAATTGAACATATCTCTTTGTTCTCCCTCACAGGCAGAAGCACCTGTAAGCGAGGACGAGGACATCCACCAAAACTCAAGTCTGTCCTCTGCCTCAAACTGCTCCCCTCCTGGTCCCTCAGCCATCCTTCCTTTTACCACGAGACCGAAGATGCCGAGGACACACCCCACTATCTCTCTTACACACACTAACGCACACAACCACACACACACTCACCCACATTTACCCCACCACAAAAATCCCAATAAACCCTTGTGTGAGCACTACTTCACTTTTCCGCATCCTTGTGTTCAGTTTGAGGCAGTGGCGAGGCACTACAGAGGAAATACAGATAGTTCTGTAGAGTGAGGTGATCAAAATGCGGTGTAACCTACCGTTCTCAGGCTGACTGAGGAAGCTTTGTAAACTGTATTCCATGTAACCAGTAACTTGATCCCCTAAACTCCTATAATGAAGAGAAAGCAATAATGTCATGGTCCAAATGACTTCACAATAGGAATTTCACAGATTAAATGTCAGAACTGCAATCTTCTGCAGGAACTTACTTGAAGTTGTAGGAAGTGAGTTCCACTGGACGCTGCGTCCCAGAATTATTTAGAACTGTGTTTACCTGGAAAAACAATCAAGACATTAAATGTATGATATTAAGTGTCCAGGTGAATCAGAGGAAGATAATCTGCTAACACATGGTGATGGTCACTCACAGTGTCATTGATGAGGACCTTCACTTGGGTGTAGGTGTCGTTCCTCAGGGCAGGATCCTCCGCATGCTGATGCTACTGATGCTGAATGTAACGAGAACTGCGAAGGAGGTGTTTGAAATCGCTGTGGATAAAAAGAAATGTGCTTCAGTATGATGGAGTTACAGATTTCATTAGCAATGGACACTGGTGCTTCCAGCATTAAGGCTCTGGGTTACTGATCAAAATGCCTGGGCTTCAAAACGTAGTACCGACAAGCTGCCACTGTTGTGCTTTGAACATGGCTTTTTAACCCTATCTGCTAGAGGGGTGCTGTATCATGGCTGATCCTGTGCTCCAAATCCAGCTTCTTAACATGCTGAGATATGCAACAACCTAATGCTCTTCCTCTCAGGAGTCATTACAGTATATCTGTGTATCAGTGAATTGTTCAGGTTCGATAAGAAAGGAGAACGTACGTTCGTAGGTGACGTTCTGCACTGTTACAGAGTTGGGGAATTTTGAGAGTGTGGAGTTCAGCATGGCTTTGAAATCACTCAGACGACATCCTCACTAGGAACAGAAATGGTGTTGTGGAACACCATCCTGACGTTGACCACAGCTGATCCATCGCTAGAGACACAAACAGGAACAAGTTATAAATTCATAATTGACCTTAATGGAAATATAAATCTTCCTTAAATACGATACAAGAAATAAATCGTACATTGTGGTTGGAGATCCTGGAGAAGTCTGTACCAGCGTAGTAGTTGGAGTAAGTGTTGGAGATGTGTCTACAAGAGAAGAATGTTAGTTACAGTGTGATTTAATAGAACATTCATAAGTTCAGAATCATTAGCAAGACGTGTGACCAACTGACGCCAGCATGCCCTCTACAGGAACAACGGTCTGAATACGACTGTTTGTGTGGTGCTGAACGGACAGCGGCAGTTCAGCACCGTGTTGTGGAAAGTCAATAAACCACGCGTGAGAAGGGCAGGGCAGAGTAATGAGACACGGCTGGAGCCTGAACAGGAGTACGGCTGCTCCTCACTTTCCTTGAGGAGATCGATGTGTATAAAAGGAAGCCGTGGTGCCTGCAGAAGGGAGCGCGATTCTGACTCCACTAATTGAACATATCTCTTTGTTCTCCTCACAGGCAGAAGCACCTGTAAGCGAGGACGAGGACATCCACCAAAACTCAAGTCTGTCCTCTGCCTCAAACTGCTCTCCTGGTCCCTCAGCCATCCTTCCTTTTACCACGAGACCAAGATGCCGAGGACACACCCCACTATCTCTCTCTACACACACTAACGCACACAACCACACACACTCACCCACATTTACCCCACCACAAAATCCCAATAAACCCTTGTGTGAGCACTACTTCACTTTTCCGCATCATTGTGTTCAGTTTGAGGCAGTGGCGAGGCACTACAGAGGAAATACAGATAGTTCTGTAGAGTGAGGTGAACAAAATGTGGTGTAACCTACCGTTCTCAGGCTGACTGAGGAAGCTTTGTAAACTGTATTCCATGTAACCAGTAACTTGATCCCTAAACTCCTATAATGAAGAGAAAGCAATAATGTCATGGTCCAAATGACTTCACAATAGAATTTCACAGATTAAATTTTAGAACTGCAATCTTCTGCAGGAACTTACTTGAAGTTGTAGGAAGTGAGTTCCACTGGACGCTGCGTCCCAGAATTATTTAGAACTGTGTTTACCTGGAAAACAATCAAGATATTAAATGTATGATATTAAGTGTCCAGGTGAATCAGAGGAAGATAATCTGCTAACACATGGTGATGGTCACTCACAGTGTCATTGATGAGGACCTTCACTTGGGTGTAGGTGTCGCCTCAGGGCAGGATCCTCCGCATGCTGATGCTACTGATGCTGAATGTAACGAGAACTGCGAAGGAGGTGTTTGAAATCGCTGTGGATAAAAAGAAATGTGATTCAGTATGATGGAGTTACAGATTTCATTAGCAATGGACACTGGTGCTTCCAGCATTAAGGCTCTGGGTTACTGATCAAAATGCCTGGGCTTCAAACCGTAGTACCGACAAGCTGCCACTGTTGTGCTTTGAACATGGCTTTTTAACCCTATCTGCTAGAGGGGTGCTGTATCATGGCTGATCCTGTGCTCCAAATCCAGCTGTAATAACATGCTGAGATATGCAACAACCTAATGCTTTCCATCTCAGGAGTCATTACAGTATATCTGTGTATCAGTGAATTGTTCAGGTTCGATAAGAAAGGAGAACGTACGTTCGTAGGTGACGTTCTGCACTGTTACAGAGTTGGGGAATTTTGAGAGTGTGGAGTTCAGCATGGCTTTGAAATCACTCAGGACGACATCCTCACTAGGAACAGAAATGGAGTTGTGGAACACCATCCTGACGTTGACCACAGCTGATCCATCGCTAGAGAGACACAAACAGGAACAAGTTATAAATTCATAATTGACCTTAATGGAAATATAAATCTTCCTTAAATACGATACAAGAAATAAATCGTACATTGTGGTTGGAGATCCTGGAGAAGTCTGTACCAGCGTAGTAGTTGGAGTAAGTGTTGGAGATGTGTCTACAAGAGAAGAATGTTAGTTACAGTGTGATTTAATAGAACATTCATAAGTTAAGAATCATTAGCAAGACGTGTGACCAACTGACGCCAGCATGCCCTCTACAGGAACAACGGTCTGAAAACGACATGTTGATGTTGATGTTTGCATGGTGCTGAACGGACAGCGGCAGTTCAGCACCGTGTTGTGGAAAGTCAATAAACCACATGTGGTATAACATACCAGTATCGTTTCCAGTCCCTTTATCCTGGATGTTATTCATATTATATACCATATAACCAATAATTTGACTTCCTGAGGTCCTGTTGAGAAAAGGAGAAAACGATGTCAGGAAACAAATTACTGCAAAACTTGCCTATTGTAGAACAGAAATCTCTAAAACTTAGACTTACATGAAGCTTGAGGTATTGGGTGCAAATGTTACTACATTAGTTCCAGTTAGAAGTGTGTTTACCTGTAGGAATAAATACCATTCATTGATGTACTGGATTTTATGATCAATTCCAGGCATCACTTCTGGTCAGAAATAAACATTTGGTATACACACAGTGATGTAGACTTACAGCGTTATTGACGATGGTCTTTGCTTGGACATAGGCATTGTTCCTCAGCTCAGGGTTCTCTGGATTGTTGATGTTACTGATGACAAATGTAATGTTAACTTCAAAGGAGGTGTTTGAAATGTCTGTGGAATAAATCACATGTGCTTCATTATAATTGAGGAGTTTCAGATTGCATTAGAAATAGAAAATTAACTTAATGAAGTTAAGTGAATTAAAAACTAAAATTACTGTTATAGCTGGAGCTCAGCACTGTTAGAGAATCAGAGAAGTTTACAGAATTATTCAAGTTCTTTATATCTGCAAAAGAACTGGGAACAGAAGTGTAGTTTTCGAACACCATCCTGACGTAGACCACAGCTGATCCATCGCTAGAGAAACACAAAAAGACAGAATTTATAAATATATAACAGACATTAAACAACAGTGATTTTCCTTAAATACGTTATAAGAAATGACTCGTACATTATGGTTGGAGATTCTGGAGAAGTCTGTTCCAGCGTAGTAGTTGGAGTAAGTGTTGGAGATGTGTCTACAAGAGAAGAATGTTAGTTACAGTGTGATTTAATAGAACATTCATAAGTTAAGAATCATTAGCAAGAGGAAATACAGATAGTTCTGTAGAGTGAGGTGAACAAAATGTGGTGTAACCTACCGTTCTCAGGCTGACTGAGGAAGCTTTGTAAACTGTATTCCATGTAACCAGTAACTTGATCCCTAAACTCCTATAATGAAGAGAAAGCAATAATGTCATGGTCCAAATGACTTCACAATAGAATTTCACAGATTAAATGTCAGAACTGCAATCTTCTGCAGGAACTTACAGGAAATTGTAGGTAATGGGTTCAACTAGCTGTGCCTCTGTAAGATAATTTATCTGTGGAGAACAAACAGAATAATATTTTTTATAACATCCCAGGCCAATACAAGTAAGAAAACATTTATAACAAATACAATTGCACAGCATCAGGCTTCAGACATGAGGAACTGGCTTTTTAATCTTGCATCTGGGATTGTATGAAATAACTGATGAAGATGTGACAATAAAATAAGTTGTTTCTTAGACAAAAGTCTGTGACAATTTATGCTGAGGTAAAAAATTGGTTGGAGATCAAAATAAATTGTGATCAGAGGAATATTATCTGTAACATGGTGCTAGACACTCACAGCGTTGTTGATGATGTTCTTCATTTGGGTGTAAGTGCCATCCCTAAGCTCTGGGTTTTCTGGCATGATGATATTTTTGATTGTGAATGTAATGTTAACCACAAGGAAGGTGTCTGAAATCTCTGTGGAATAAATCACATGTGCTTCATTATAATTGAGGAGTTTCAGATTGCATTAGAAATAGAAAATTAACTTAATGAAGTTAAGTGAATTAAAAACTAAAATTACTGTTATAGCTGGAGCTCAGCACTGTTAGAGAATCAGAGAAGTTTACAGAATTATTCAAGTTCTTTATATCTGCAAAAGAACTGGGAACAGAAGTGTAGTTTTCGAACACCATCCTGATGTTGACCACAGCTGATCCATCGCTAGAGACACAAACAGGAACAAGTTATAAATTCATAATTGACCTTAATGGAAATATAAATCTTCCTTAAATACGATACAAGAAATAAATCGTACATTGTGGTTGGAGATCCTGGAGAAGTCTGTACCAGCGTAGTAGTTGGAGTAAGTGTTGGAGATGTGTCTACAAGAGAAGAATGTTAGTTACAGTGTGATTTAATAGAACATTCATAAGTTCAGAATCATTAGCAAGAGGAAATACAGATAGTTCTGTAGAGTGAGGTGAACAAAATGTGGTGTAACCTACCGTTCTCAGGCTGACTGAGGAAGCTTTGTAAACTGTATTCCATGTAACCAGTAACTTGATCCCTAAACTCCTATAATGAAGAGAAAGCAATAATGTCATGGTCCAAATGACTTCACAATAGGAATTTCACAGATTAAATGTCAGAACTGCAATCTTCTGCAGGAACTTACAGGAAATTGTAGGTAATGGGTTCAACTAGCTGTGCCTCTGTAAGATAATTTATCTGTGGAGAACAAACAGAATAATATTTTTTATAACATCCCAGGCCAATACAAGTAAGAAAACATTTATAACAAATACAATTGCACAGCATCAGGCTTCAGACATGAGGAACTGGCTTTTTAATCTTGCATCTGGGATTGTATGAAATAACTGATGAAGATGTGACAATAAAATAAGTTGTTTCTTAGACAAAAGTCTGTGACAATTTATGCTGAGGTAAAAAATTGGTTGGAGATCAAAATAAATTGTGATCAGAGGAATATTATCTGTAACATGGTGCTAGACACTCACAGCGTTGTTGATGATGTTCTTCATTTGGGTGTAAGTGCCATCCCTAAGCTCTGGGTTTTCTGGCATGATGATATTTTTGATTGTGAATGTAATGTTAACCACAAGGAAGGTGTCTGAAATCTCTGTGGAATAAATGAAATGTGTTTCTGTAAGATGGAGTTACAGATTGCATTAAAAAGCAACAATAAATTATGTTGAAATGTACTGCGTGAAATAAATTAGAACATACTCTCGTAACTGTAGTCCAGAACTCCTAGAGGCTCAGCGAGGTTTGGGAATGCAGACAGCAACAGAATCTGCATTAAGCTCAAAGCCTCACTGACATTTTGGCGTGGATATTTTATCATGCTTTTGATCATTCCGGGGAGCACATTCTCAATGGTACCAGGTGAGGACACGTTGAACACCAGCTTGGTTTGAATTACAGCTGATCCAATTCTACAGAGGTAAAACCATGAAAAAATCTGTTAAAAATCATCAAACTACAGATGCATGTGTGAAATGTGCAATACAAAATGTTGATATAAGAAATAAATCGTACATTGTGGTTGGAGATCCTGGAGAAGTCTGTACCAGAGTAGTAGTTGGAGTAAGTGTTGGAGATGTGTCTACAAGAGAAGAATGTTAGTTACAGTGTGATTTAATAGAACATTCATAAGTTCAGAATCATTAGCAAGACGTGTGATGAAGGGACGCCAGCATGCCCTCTACAGGATCAATGCTCCAAAAATAACTGAACTGTGATCAAAATGTGGTGTAACCTACCGTTCTCAGGCTGACTGAGGAAGCTTTGTAAACTGTATTCCATGTAACCAGTAACTTGATCCCCTAAACTCCTATAATGAAGAGAAAGCAATAATGTCATGGTCCAAATGACTTCACAATAAGAATTTCACAGAGTAAATGTCAGAACTGCAATCTTCTGCAGGAACTTACTTGAAGTTGTAGGAAGTGAGTTCCACTGGACGCTGCGTCCCAGAATTATTTAGAACTGTGTTTACCTGGAAAAACAATCAAGACATTAAATGTATGATATTAAGTGTCCAGGTGAATCAGAGGAAGATAATCTGCTAACACATGGTGATGGTCACTCACAGTGTCATTGATGAGGACCTTCACTTGGGTGTAGGTGTCGTTCCTCAGGGCAGGATCCTCCGGCATGCTGATGCTACTGATGCTGAATGTAACGAGAACTGCGAAGGAGGTGTTTGAAATCGCTGTGGATAAAAAGAAATGTGCTTCAGTATGATGGAGTTACAGATTTCATTAGCAATGGACACTGGTGCTTCCAGCATTAAGGCTCTGGGTTACTGATCAAAATGCCTGGGCTTCAAACCGTAGTACCGACAAGCTGCCACTGTTGTGCTTTGAACATGGCTTTTTAACCCTATCTGCTAGAGGGGTGCTGTATCATGGCTGATCCTGTGCTCCAAATCCAGCTTCTTAACATGCTGAGATATGCAACAACCTAATGCTCTTCCTCTCAGGAGTCATTACAGTATATCTGTGTATCAGTGAATTGTTCAGGTTCGATAAGAAAGGAGAACGTACGTTCGTAGGTGACGTTCTGCACTGTTACAGAGTTGGGGAATTTTGAGAGTGTGGAGTTCAGCATGGCTTTGAAATCACTCAGGACGACATCCCCACTAGGAACAGAAATGGTGTTGTGGAACACCATCCTGACGTTGACCACAGCTGATCCATCGCTAGAGAGACACAAACAGCCACAAGTTATAAATTCATAATTGACCTTAATGGAAATATAAATCTTCCTTAAATACGATACAAGAAATAAATCGTACATTGTGGTTGGAGATCCTGGAGAAGTCTGTACCAGAGTAGTAGTTGGAGTAAGTGTTGGAGATGTGTCTACAAGAGAAGAATGTTAGTTACAGTGTGATTTAATAGAACATTCATAAGTTCAGAATCATTAGCAAGACGTGTGACCAACTGACGCCAGCATGCCCTCTACAGGAACAACGGTCTGAATACGACTGTTTGTGTGGTGCTGAACGGACAGCGGCAGTTCAGCACCGGTGTTGTGGAAAGTCAATAAACCACGCGTGAGAAGGGCAGGGCAGAGTAATGAGACACGGCTGGAGCCTGAACAGGAGTACGGCTGCTCCTCAATTTCCTTGAGGAGATCAATGTGTATAAAAGGAAGCCGTGGTGCCTGCAGAAGGGAGCACGATTCTGACTCCACTAATTGAACATATCTCTTTGTTCTCCCTCACAGGCAGAAGCACCTGTAAGCGAGGACGAGGACATCCACCAAAACTCAAGTCTGTCCTCTGCCTCAAACTGCCCCCCTCCTGGTCCCTCAGCCATCCTTCCTTTTACCACGAGACCGAAGATGCCGAGGACACACCCCACTATCTCTCTCTTACACACACTAACGCACACAACCACACACACACTCACCCACGTTCACCCCACCACAAAAATCCCAATAAACCCTTGTGTGAGCACTACTTCACTTTTCCGCATCCTTGTGTTCAGTTTGAGGCAGTGGCGAGGCACTACAGAGGAAATACAGATAGTTCTGTAGAGTGAGGTGAACAAAATGTGGTGTAACCTACCGTTTTCAGGCTGACTGAGGAAGCTTTGTAAACTGTATTCCATGTAACCAGTAACTTGATCCCCTAAACTCCTATAATGAAGAGAAAGCAATAATGTCATGGTCCAAATGACTTCACAATAGGAATTTCACAGATTAAATGTCAGAACTGCAATCTTCTGCAGGAACTTACTTGAAGTTGTAGGAAGTGAGTTCCACTGGACGCTGCGTCCCAGAATTATTTAGAACTGTGTTTACCTGGAAAAACAATCAAGACATTAAATGTATGATATTAAGTGTCCAGGTGAATCAGAGGAAGATAATCTGCTAACACATGGTGATGGTCACTCACAGTGTCATTGATGAGGACCTTCACTTGGGTGTAGGTGTCGTTCCTCAGGGCAGGATCCTCCGGCATGCTGATGCTACTGATGCTGAATGTAACGAGAACTACGAAGGAGGTGTTTGAAATCGCTGTGGATAAAAAGAAATGTGCTTCAGTATGATGGAGTTACAGATTTCATTAGCAATGGACACTGGTGCTTCCAGCATTAAGGCTCTGGGTTACTGATCAAAATGCCTGGGCTTCAAAACGTAGTACCGACAAGCTGCCACTGTTGTGCTTTGAACATGGCTTTTTAACCCTATCTGCTAGAGGGGTGCTGTATCATGGCTGATCCTGTGCTCCAAATCCAGCTTCTTAACATGCTGAGATATGCAACAACCTAATGCTCTTCCTCTCAGGAGTCATTACAGTATATCTGTGTATCAGTGAATTGTTCAGGTTCGATAAGAAAGGAGAACGTACGTTCGTAGGTGACGTTCTGCACTGTTACAGAGTTGGGGAATTTTGAGAGTGTGGAGTTCAGCATGGCTTTGAAATCACTCAGGACGACATCCCCACTAGGAACAGAAATGGTGTTGTGGAACACCATCCTGACGTTGACCACAGCTGATCCATCGCTAGAGAGACACAAAAAGCCACAAGTTATAAATTCATAATTGACCTTAATGGAAATATAAATCTTCCTTAAATACGATACAAGAAATAAATCGTACATTGTGGTTGGAGATCCTGGAGAAGTCTGTACCAGCGTAGTAGTTGGAGTAAGTGTTGGAGATGTGTCTACAAGAGAAGAATGTTAGTTACAGTGTGATTTAATAGAACATTCATAAGTTAAGAATCATTAGCAAGACGTGTGACCAACTGACGCCAGCATGCCCTCTACAGGAACAACGGTCTGAAAACGACATGTTGATGTTGATGTTTGCATGGTGCTGAACGGACAGCGGCAGTTCAGCACCGGTGTTGTGGAAAGTCAATAAACCACACGTGAGAAGGGCAGGGCAGAGTAATGAGACACGGCTGGAGCCTGAACAGGAGTACGGCTGCTCCTCAATTTCCTTGAGGAGATCGATGTGTATAAAAGGAAGCCGTGGTGCCTGCAGAAGGGAGCGCGATTCTGACTCCACTAATTGAACATATCTCTTTGTTCTCCCTCACAGGCAGAAGCACCTGTAAGCGAGGACGAGGACATCCACCAAAACTCAAGTCTGTCCTCTGCCTCAAACTGCTCCCCTCCTGGTCCCTCAGCCATCCTTCCTTTTACCACGAGACTGAAGATGCCGAGGACACACCCCACTATCTCTCTCTTACACACACTAACGCACACAACCACACACACACTCACCCACGTTCACCCCACCACAAAAATCCCAATAAGCCCTTGTGTGAGCACTACTTCACTTTTCCGCATCCTTGTGTTCAGTTTGAGGCAGTGGCGAGGCACTACAGAGGAAATACAGATAGTTCTGTAGAGTGAGGTGAACAAAATGTGGTGTAACCTACCGTTCTCAGGCTGACTGAGGAGGCTTTGTAAACTGTATTCCATGTAACCAGTAACTTGATCCCCTAAACTCCTATAATGAAGAGAAAGCAATAATGTCATGGTCCAAATGACTTCACAATAGGAATTTCACAGATTAAATTTTAGAACTGCAATCTTCTGCAGGAACTTACTTGAAGTTGTAGGAAGTGAGTTCCACTGGACGCTGCGTCCCAGAATTATTTAGAACTGTGTTTACCTGGAAAAACAATCAAGATATTAAATGTATGATATTAAGTGTCCAGGTGAATCAGAGGAAGATAATCTGCTAACACATGGTGATGGTCACTCACAGTGTCATTGATGAGGACCTTCACTTGGGTGTAGGTGTCGTTCCTCAGGGCAGGATCCTCCGGCATGCTGATGCTACTGATGCTGAATGTAACGAGAACTGCGAAGGAGGTGTTTGAAATCGCTGTGGATAAAAAGAAATGTGCTTCAGTATGATGGAGTTACAGATTTCATTAGCAATGGACACTGGTGCTTCCAGCATTAAGGCTCTGGGTTACTGATCAAAATGCCTGGGCTTCAAAACGTAGTACCGACAAGCTGCCACTGTTGTGCTTTGAACATGGCTTTTTAACCCTATCTGCTAGAGGGGTGCTGTATCATGGCTGATCCTGTGCTCCAAATCCAGCTTCTTAACATGCTGAGATATGCAACAACCTAATGCTTTCCATCTCAGGAGTCATTACAGTATATCTGTGTATCAGTGAATTGTTCAGGTTCGATAAGAAAGGAGAACGTACGTTCGTAGGTGACGTTCTGCACTGTTACAGAGTTGGGGAATTTTGATAGTGTGGAGTTCAGCATGGCTTTGAAATCACTCAGGACGACATCCTCACTAGAAACAGAAGTGGAGTTGTGGAACACCATCCTGACGTTGACCACAGCTGATCCATCGCTAGAGAGACACAAAAAGCCACAAGTTATAAATTCATAATTGACCTTAATGGAAATATAAATCTTCCTTAAATACGATACAAGAAATAAATCTTACATTATGGTTGGAGATCCTGGAGAAGTCTGTACCAGAGTAGTAGTTGGAGTAAGTGTTGGAGATGTGTCTACAAGAGAAGAATGTTAGTTACAGTGTGATTTAATAAAACATTCATAAGTTAAGAATCATTAGCAAGAGGAAATACAGATAGTTTTGTAGAGTGAGGTGATCAAAATGTGGTGTAACCTACCGTTCTCAGGCTGATGGAGGCAGCCTTCTAAACTGTATATAATGTGACCAGTAACTTGATCCCCTGAACTCCTATTATTCAGAGAAACCAATATTATTGTACAAATGACTTCACAATATGAATTTCAGAGTAAATGTCAGAACTGCAATCTTCTGCAGGAACTTACATAAAGTTGTAGGTAGTAGATTCCACTGAAGGTGCACCAGAATCATTTAGAAGTGTGTTTACCTGGAAGAAAAACCATAACGTTACATTTATTTTAAAGTGTCAAGCCAAGTTGACTTTTATTGTTATTTAAACTATTTACGGTGTGGTACAAATTCAAATAAAACATTTCATACAAATAATAATGAATTTTTAAAAGTATAAAGTATATACACATATTTAAGTATAATTATAAAGTATGAAAATAAGATTCAGAATAATATAATATAATAATAATAATATATATATATATATATGTACATAAAAAAAGAAAAAAGAAGACAAAAAATATATATGTATGTACACATGGATTTTACAGAAAAAATCTTTGCTAAAACTGAAATAGCTTTCACCTTGGATCTGTGATCAGATGAAATGATCCCAGACAACAAAGGAATTCTGGGCTTTTTTCTATTTTCTATCTTAATTCTATCTCTTCCTCTTCTTTTCTACTTCTGACTAAGTTTTATAGTAGCCCACAGAACTGTCTGTTAAATAATTGTGAAATTCTGCACTTTGATTCGACAGGCTCTAAAGAACATTCTTAATAAATCTGGACTAAATGCTGCCAATGTGCTAACTGAGGAACTGATGTTCTTACTCCACCATGAGGTGAAATTTAGGTCTGATTTTGGAACACTTTTATGGTTATCACTTTTGAACTGTCTTGGCAGAATGTAAATCTGGAAATGCCTGGATGATCTGGTTAAGTCAAATTTAACACATCCTCTGTCCCTAATTTGATGTTCCACCATCTTGGTTTTGATGAAAAACTATTTTTTCACTTTTCTTCCAAAAGATTTTGCTCAGTTGTCACCACTGTTGTGCTTTATCATCTCAAAAGAATTTTCAGCAAATGTATCAGAGAAAATCTAATATTTCAGAGGGTTTGCTCTCAATCAACAAAGCAGCCTGACTTCAAAACCAACAGACCAGATGTGAGAGGGGATCTCAGCAATGACTTTGTACACATGCACAGAACTTAGTACTTATCTTCAGGACCTGGTATGAGGATATTTAGCTAATTTTGTGGTTGTCATCTACTGATCAGAAGTCATTTTAACATAATCAAAATGTTTTAATTAAATTGTGCATTGAATCTTTGTTTAGTCTTCAGCTGATTTGACTCTTAACACCTTGACACCCTGCTGACCGCTAGTTCATCTACACCTTTCCTCCTTAATAAACTGCAGTAAACTGCAGCCCTGTTCATGATCAAAATATACACATCATGAGTGATACTTCAAATAATTTCCTTTGCCTAAAGGCATGGCTCTGTGTTCCTGTGATTGTATGAGCAACAATTGTAGTGTGTCTATAAATGTGCATCGTTATGATTGAGTGCTTGGACTTTAAATATGCTGCATATTGTTTTAATTGTTGTTTAAATGAATACTGAAATGTTTCCACACCGAAGCTGAGTTTCTGGTTATTTATGAGGTAATAAATGAGGAAAAAGAAATTGCAGTCAGAGGAAGATAATCTGCTAACACATGGTGATGGTACACTCACAGTTTTATTGATGATGCTCTCCAAATGAATGTAGGTGTCATTCCTGAGGTCAGGGTTCTTCGGCATACTGATGTTATTGATGCTGAATATAATTTTTACAGTGAAGGAGGTGTTGAAATCTCTGTGGATAAATAAAATAGGCTTCAGTGTGATGACGCTACAGATTTCATTAAAAAAGAACAGTTAAATGTTTAAAGGTAAATGTATTGGACAATAAGAAAAGAGAATGTACCTCCATAGGTGTAAAATATCACTGTGACTGAGTCAGTGGGGTTTGTGGGAGCAGATTGCAGCAGAGCTTCAATGTCCCTGAGGACCGAACACTCACTAGGAACAGTGCTAGAGTTGCTGAACACCAACTCTACATAGAACGAAACTGATCCATCGCTGAAGAAACACAAAAATGTACACATTTATTAAATAAATAATAAAAAATCGAGATCTGCCTTTAATATGAGATAAAGAAATGCCTCATACATTGTAGTTGCAGATTCTGAAGACGTCTCCTCCTGAGGAGTAGTTGGAGAAGGTGTTGGAGATGTGTCTACAAGAGAAGAATGTTATTTACAGTGTGATTGAATAAAAAATTCATAAGTTCAGAATCATTAGCAAGAGGAAATACAGATTTGAAGAGGGAAGTGAACAAATTGGTTCTATTGGTGGATTTGAACATAAAAAAGATCAATTGTTAATGAATAAATAGAAGTTATACAGTTTAAGAACACTGTAGTACTAAATGTGTGGTATAACATACCAGTATCGTTTCCAGTCCCTTTATCCTGGATGTTATTCATATTATATACCATATAACCAATAATTTGACTTCCTGAGGTCCTGTTGAGAAAAGGAGAAAACGATGTCAGGAAACAAATTACTGCAAAACTTGCCTATTGTAGAACAGAAATCTCTAAAACTTAGACTTACATGAAGCTTGAGGTATTGGGTGCAAATGTTACTACATTAGTTCCAGTTAGAAGTGTGTTTACCTGTAGGAATAAATACCATTCATTGATGTACTGGATTTTATGATCAATTCCAGGCATCACTTCTGGTCAGAAATAAACATTTGGTATACACACAGTGATGTAGACTTACAGCGTTATTGACGATGGTCTTTGCTTGGACATAGGCATTGTTCCTCAGCTCAGGGTTCTCTGGATTGTTGATGTTACTGATGACAAATGTAATGTTAACTTCAAAGGAGGTGTTTGAAATGTCTGTGGAATAAATCACATGTGCTTCATTATAATTGAGGAGTTTCAGATTGCATTAGAAATAGAAAATTAACTTAATGAAGTTAAGTGAATTAAAAACTAAAATTACTGTTATAGCTGGAGCTCAGCACTGTTAGAGAATCAGAGAAGTTTACAGAATTATTCAAGTTCTTTATATCTGCAAAAGAACTGGGAACAGAAGTGTAGTTTTGAACACCATCCTGACGTAGACCACAGCTGATCCATCGCTAGAGAAACACAAAAAGACAGAATTTATAAATATATAACAGACATTAAACAACAGTGATTTTCCTTAAATACGTTATAAGAAATGACTCGTACATTATGGTTGGAGATTCTGGAGAAGTCTGTTCCAGACGTGTAGTTGGATTAAGTGTTGATCCATCACTAGAGTACAGAAAGAGCCAGAACTTATAAATGCATCACAGGAATCAATAGTAAAGCAAAATTTTCCTAAAATATGATATAAAGAAAATGTTAAATGCGTCGTGGTTGGAGATTCTGTAGACGGTTGCTTTAGGACCTTATTGTCTACATCAGAAGACATTTATTGACAGGTTAATTTAATAAATCACCCATAAGTTCAGATACACTGGCAGGAGGAAATACAGTTTTTATCAGAGCAAGGTTATTAAATTGTGGTGTAACCTACCATTTGCAGTCTGACTGGGGATTTGTTCAAAACTATATTCCATGTAGCCGTTAACTTGATCCCCTGAACTCCTATTATTCACAGAAAGCAATATTGTTATTGTACAAATGATTTCACAGTGAGATTTTCTTTTACATATTAATGTCAGAACTGCAATCTTCTGCAGGAACTTACAGGAAATTGTAGGTAATGGGTTCAACTAGCTGTGCCTCTGTAAGATAATTTATCTGTGGAGAACAAACAGAATAATATTTTTTATAACATCCCAGGCCAATACAAGTAAGAAAACATTTATAACAAATACAATTGCACAGCATCAGGCTTCAGACATGAGGAACTGGCTTTTTAATCTTGCATCTGGGATTGTATGAAATAACTGATGAAGATGTGACAATAAAATAAGTTGTTTCTTAGACAAAAGTCTGTGACAATTTATGCTGAGGTAAAAAATTGGTTGGAGATCAAAATAAATTGTGATCAGAGGAATATTATCTGTAACATGGTGCTAGACACTCACAGCGTTGTTGATGATGTTCTTCATTTGGGTGTAAGTGCCATCCCTAAGCTCTGGGTTTTCTGGCATGATGATATTTTTGATTGTGAATGTAATGTTAACCACAAGGAAGGTGTCTGAAATCTCTGTGGAATAAATGAAATGTGTTTCTGTAAGATGGAGTTACAGATTGCATTAAAAAGCAACAATAAATTATGTTGAAATGTACTGCGTGAAATAAATTAGAACATACTCTCGTAACTGTAGTCCAGAACTCCTAGAGGCTCAGCGAGGTTTGGGAATGCAGACAGCAACAGAATCTGGATATAACCGAGGATCGAAGCCTCACTGACATTTTGCCGTTTAGATTCTATCGTACTTTTGATAATTCTGGGGAGCACATTCTCAATGGTACCAGGTGAGGACACGTTGAACACCAGCTTGGTTTGAATTACAGCTGATCCAATTCTACAGAGGTAAAAACCATGAAAAAATCAGTTAAAAATCATTAAACTACAGATGCATGTGAGTAATGTGCAATACATGATGATATAAGAAACAATTATACATTGTGGTTGGAGATCCTGGAGAAGTCTGTACCAGAGGAGTAGTTGCAGAAGGTGTTGGAGATGTGTCTACAAGAGAAGAATGTTAGTTACAGTGTGATTTAATAGAACATTCATAAGTTCAGAATCATTAGTGTCCAAAAGCAGCTCCAGTCAGTCACTTCCACTAATTATTATTTATAGACCCCCAGGGCCCGACTCTGATTTTCTCATAGAATTTGCAGATTTCATCACAAATTTAGCAACTTCTTTACACAAAGCATTAATTATTGGTGACTTTAATATTGATTTTGATAATCAGGAAGACTCCTTAAGAGCAGCAGTTGTGTCCATTCTAGAGTCAGTAGAATTAATCAGAATGTTATAGGACCCACTCATAGTGGTGGACACACTCTCGATTTGTTGTTAACATTTAGATTAAAAATAAAAAATGTAGTCATAATTCCACAGTCTAAAGCTATTTCAGACCATTACCTCATCTCTTTAAAATCTGCCTCAGTCACTGCATTAGTACCTCACCACGTTACCGTGTTAAACACATTCACGTCAGCTACAGCAGCGCGTTTTATCAATAATCTTCCAGAAATTACGATATTTAATAGATCTCTGTCAGACCCCGCAGAGCTCAACTGGGCCACTGAATACCTAGAATCAACGTTACGTTACACTCTAGATGATGGAGCTCCCCTTAAGACCAAAATGATCAGGGAGAAAAAATCAGCACAGTGGTATAATGATCATACACACACCTTAAAACAGAACACTCGAATTAGAACGTAAATGGCGTCAAACAAAATGAACAGTATTTCAAATAGCATGGAAGGAGAATCTCCTGAGTTCTAGAAAATCTCTTAGTGCTGCTGATCAGCATATTTCTCCTCCCTCATAGAAAATAACAAGCAGAATCCTAGATTTTTATTCTGTACTGCAGCAAAATGAACAGGGAATAAAAGCACTGCACTCACATGCACACCATCAATAGGTAATAATGATTTTTTAATAATAAAGTAAAAAACATCAGGCAAGAAATCCAAACGGTTAAAATAAATCCAATCTATTTTATAAGTAACCCTGTAGACAGCAGTGTCATTATAACAGACCATCAATTACAAAGTTTTACTCCTATTCAAGAGAACAACTTCATTTCATTAATTTCCTCATCAAAATCATCAACCTGCATTCTCCATCCCTCACCTACAAGTTTCCTCAAACAGATCATTCCAGAGGAAATTGAACCTGTTTTAAAATAATAAACTCTTCCATTAGCACTGGTTTTGTACCTAAATCCTTCAAACTGCAGTATCAACCCTCTAATTAAGAAACCTGACCTTCACCCTGTCAGCTGTCCAACTACAGACCAATATCAAACCTCCTCTTTATCTCCAAGATTCTAGAAAATGTTGTAGCACAGCAGTTCTGCTCACATCTACTGAGGAACAACATTTATGAAACACCACTGATCATAATCTCCTGCTTGCTGGACTGGAGAACGTTGTTGGAATAAAGGGAACAGCTCTCTCTTGGCTCAGGTCTTATTTGACTGATCGCTATCAGTTTGTTGATGTAAATGGTGAGTTCTCCACACTCTCTGAAATAAAGTTTGGTGTTCCGCAAGGATCTGTCTTAGGCCCACTGCTTTTCTCTTTATATCTGCTGCCTCTGGTGAAATTATACATAAACATGGGATTCGCTTCCATTGCTATGCTGATGACACACAGCTGTATATTTCAGCAAAGCCAGATGAGAGAGATCAGCTTAACAATGTTGAGAAGTGTGTAAAGGACATTAGACAGTGGATGCTTAATAACTTTCTTCTGCTTAACTCAGATAAGATGGAAGTACTTTTACTAGGACCACATGCATCTAGAAGCAAACTTTCCAATTACGTAGCATCTCTGGATGGTGTTTCTGTCTCAGTGTGTACAGCAGTCAAAGACCTTGGTGTGATTATTGACCCGAGTCTTTCCTTTGAGTCTCACGTGAATAATATCACCAGGATCTCCTTCTTTCACCTTAGAAATATTGCTAAAATTAGAAATATGATGTCGTTACAGGATGCAGAAAAACTAGTAGATGCTTTTGTAACATCTAGATTAGACTACTGTAACGCTTTACTGTCTGGGTGTTGGAGTAAGTGCAGAAATAAGCTTCAGTTAGTTCAGAATGCAGCAGCAAGAGTCCTCACTAGATCTAGGAAATATGAGCACATCAGCCCTGTTTTAATTAGTCTACACTGCTCCCAATTACATCTCACACTGATTATAAAATACTACTACTGACGTATAAAGCACTTAACGCTCTCCCTTTTAGTTATGCTGCTACAGCGAGTCTTACCAGAGTCCAAACTGCACAGTGACATTAACTTTCATACAACAATAAGGAGTTTTAATAATCCATATCCTTCTCCTCCTGTCACCCTCTTCTCTCTCTCTCTCTCTCTCTCTCTCTCGGTCGAGTTAAACATGCTCCTGAGGTTCCAGTGATCACTGTTCCTGCCCCTCCCCACTCCGTGGATCTTCCCACTTCGTTCTGGTCTGCCTCTGGATAGTGTTCTCTTCTATTGGAGGCCACTCTGTGCAGCTTGGGACGGTTTCTTAGCAATGCCTTGGGTGGTTCCATGAAATTCTGGAGTAGGAAAGGGAGCTTTGAGGATGGATTTGGACTGTAGTTAATGTCAACAGTCTGCTACACTGACTCAGGACTACTTTTTGCTTCTGATCGTCATCACTGTACCCCGCAACATCGTATATCTGCTATAAATGGACATTCGGTGCAACCCAGATGAGGATGAGGTTCCCTCTTGAGTCTGGTTCCTCTCAAGGTTTCTTCCTTATGCCATCTCGTGGAGTTTTTCCTTCACCACCGACTCCACCGGATTGTTCATCAGAGACAAACTTATACTTATAAAGAACATTATCACCACATTATCTGTGTAAAGCTGCTCTGAGACAATGTTTATTGTTAAAAGCGCAATACAAATAAAAATTTGAAAAAAAAAAAGAATTGAATTGAATTGAATTAGCAAGATGTGTGACCAATTGACGTCGACACTCCCTCTACAGGATCAACGTATAGGACTGTGTGAGCACTATTTCACTATTCCACATCATTGTGTTCAGTTTGACGCAGTTGCGAGGCACTACAGACGAAATACAGATCATTTTGTAGAGCGAGGTGATCAGATTGTGGTGTAACCTACCGTTCTCCCGCTGACTGTAGACGATTTCTAAACTGTATTCCATGTGACCAGTAACTTGATCCACTGAACTCCTAGAGTGAAGAGAAAGCAATAATATCATGGTCCAAATGACTTCACAATACGAATTTCACAGAGTAAATGTCAGAACTGCAGTCTTCTGCAGGAACTTACGTGAAGTTGTAGGAAGTGGGATCGATTGGATGAGCACCAGGAGGTATCAGAAGTGTATTTACCTGGAGAGAACAATCAGGATACTTAATGTTTAGTTGTAACTGTGTCATAGCTGGTGTGCAGCTCCTCCACTAATGCCCTTTCATGCTCCTTACATGACTTCCACCCAGTGCACTTAACTGGGGAGATGTTGTCTCTGTAAGCTCAACACTGCCTAGCATCTCAGGAAAATCATCACCAAAGATTTCCTCCACATCGTTATGTTGCTTTACTTTCACAGTCGATTGGCCAAAAGGGACTGGTGATGCACGTGGGGGCGACGTCTGATGCTTAAACCACTTTCTAATAGAAGTCAGATGTTCTATTTCAGAGTTAATGTTTACTCACAGAATCATTGGTGATGGTCTTCACTTGGGTGTAGATGTTGTTCGTGAGGTCAACGCTCTCTGGAACACTGATGTTTCTGATGAGGAATGTAAGGATGACTTCGTAGGAGCGGTCTGAAATGTCTATGGATCAACAAAATACAAGAGAAATATTATTTATTACTGCTAACAGTTCTGGAAACCGTAGAACTTTGTGACAACAAGGTGGATATTTGTAGCTTTACTGTGGATTTAGAAAGGAAAAGGGACCTTTGTGGGTGAAGTTCTGCACTGTTACAGTGTCGGGAAGTTTTGAGAGTGTGGAGTTCAGCAGTGCTTTGAAAGCACTGACACCATTCTCACTAGGAACAGGAGTGGAGCTGCTGAACATCAGCCTGACGTAGACCACAGCTGATCCAGCGCTAGAGACACAAAAACATTTAGAATGTACAGATGCAACACAAAAGTTAACGGAACAGTAAATCTTGCTTAAATATTGAATACAGAAATTACACGTACGTTGAGCTTGAAGGTCCTGGAGAAGTCTCCCCTGAGGTGTAGCTGGGTTAGCGTTGATTCATCACTGAAGAAACACAAGAATACAGAAATTATACATTTATAACAGAAGTAAATGAAAATGTAAATCTTCCTTAAATATGATATAAAGAATTGATTCCTACATTGTGGTTGTTGGTTCTGGAGAAGTCTGCGCCTGAGGTGCAGGAACTGAGATTTATCGCTGGAGTAACAGAAAAGTCATAGTTTCTATTTTTATTTCAGCAATGAATAAAAAAGTAGATTTTGCATAAATATGACATTGAAATGCCTCATACATTATGGTAGGAGCTGTTGGGGAAGTTGGAGATGTTGGAGAAGTTGCAGATGTTGGAGATGTCTGCTCTTGAATTATCGTTGGAATAACCGTTGATTTATAACTAGAGGACCACAAAAAGCCAGAATTTATAAATGCATCACAGAAGTCACTGAACATGTAAATCTTCCCTAAATATAAGACATTACACGTACACTGTGGTTGGAGATGTTGGAGATGTTGGAGAAGTCTGCTCTTGATCTGTGGTTGAAGTAACTGTTGAATGTTCGCTAAACAAAGACAAAAATCCAGAATTTATCAAAGCATAACAGAAGTGATTAAAACCTTCTTTTAATATGGTTTGAAAAAAATTCTTGTACATTGTGGTTGGAGAAGATGTTGAAGTTGAAGATGTTGGAGATGTTAGCAATGTTGGAGATGTTGTTGAGGTTGGAGATGTTGTTGAAGTTGGAGAAGTCTGCCCCTGAGCTGTAGTTGGGGAGTTCTGCTCCTGAGCTGTAGTTGAAAAAGTCTGCTCCTGAGCTGTAGTTGGGGAGGTCTGCTCCTGAGCTGTAGTTGTGGAGGTCTGCTCCTGAGCTGTAGTTGGAGAAGTCTGCTCCTGAGCTGTAGTTGGAGAAGTCTGCTCCTGAGCTGTAGTTGGAGAAGTCTGCTCCTGAGCTGTAGTTGGGGAGGTCTGCTCCTGAGCTGTAGTTGGAGAAGTCTGCTCCTGAGCTGTAGTTGGAGAAGTCTGCTCCTGAGCTGTAGTTGGAGAAGTCTGCTCCTGAGCTGTAGTTGGGGAGGTCTGCTCCTGAGCTGTCGTTGGGGAGGTCTGCTCCTGAGCTGTCGTTGGAGAAGTCTGCTCCTGAGCTGTCGTTGGAGAAGTCTGCTCCTGAGCTGTCGTTGGAGAAGTCTGCTCCTGAGCTGTAGTTGGAGAAGTCTGCTCCTGAGCTGTAGTTGGAGAGGTCTGCTCCTGAGCTGTAGTTGGAGGTCTGCTCCTGAGCTGTAGTTGGAGAGTCTGCTCCTGAGCTGTAGTTGGAGAAGTCTGCTCCTGAGCTGTAGTTGGAGAAGGTCTGCTCCTGAGCTGTAGTTGGAGAGTCTGCTCCTGAGCTGTAGTTGGAGAAGTCTGCTCCTGAGCTGTAGTTGGGAGGTCTGCTCCTGAGCTGTAGTTGGAGAAGTCTGCTCCTGAGCTGTAGTTGGAAGTCTGCTCCTGAGCTGTAGTTGGAGAAGTCTGCTCCTGAGCTGTAGTTGGGAGGTCTGCTCCTGAGCTGTAGTTGGAGAAGTCTGCTCCTGAGCTGTAGTTGGAGAGGTCTGCTCCTGAGCTGTAGTTGGAGAAGTCTGCTCCTGAGCTGTAGTTGGAGAAGTCTGCTCTGAGCTGTAGTTGGAGAAGTCTGCTCCTGAGCTGTAGTTGGGAGGTCTGCTCTGAGCTGTAGTTGGGAGGTCTGCTCCTGAGCTGTAGTTGGAGAAGTCTGCTCCTGAGCTGTCGTTGGAGAAGTCTGCTCCTGAGCTGTCGTTGGAGAAGTCTGCTCCTGAGCTGTAGTTGGAGAAGTCTGCTCCTGAGCTGTAGTTGGAGAAGTCTGCTCCTGAGCTGTCGTTGGGGAGGTCTTCTCCTGAGCTGTAGTTGGGGAGGTCTGCTCCTGAGCTGTAGTTGGAGAAGTCGGCTCCTGAGCTGTAGTTGGAGAAGTCGGCTCCTGAGCTGTAGTTGGGGAGGTCTGCTCCTGAGCTGTAGTTGGAGAAGTCTGCTCCTGAGCTGTAGTTGGAGAAGTCTGCTCCTGAGCTGTAGTTGGAGAAGTCTGCTCCTGAGCTGTAGTTGGGGAGGTCTGCTCCTGAGCTGTAGTTGGAGAGGTCTGCTCCTGAGCTGTAGTTGGAGAAGTCTGCTCCTGAGCTGTAGTTGGAGAAGTCTGCTCCTGAGCTGTAGTTGGAGAAGTCTGCTCCTGAGCTGTAGTTGGAGAAGTCTGCTCCTGAGCTGTAGTTGGAGAAGTCTGCTCCTGAGCTGTAGTTGGGGAGGTCTGCTCCTGAGCTGTAGTTGGGGAGGTCTGCTCCTGAGCTGTAGTTGGAGAAGTCTGCTCCTGAGCTGTCGTTGGAGAAGTCTGCTCCTGAGCTGTCGTTGGAGAAGTCTGCTCCTGAGCTGTAGTTGGAGAAGTCTGCTCTGAGCTGTAGTTGGAGAAGTCTGCTCCTGAGCTGTCGTTGGGAGGTCTGCTCCTGAGCTGTAGTTGGAGGTCTGCTCCTGAGCTGTAGTTGGAGAAGTCTGCTCCTGAGCTGTAGTTGGAGAGTCTGCTCCTGAGCTGTAGTTGGGGAGGTCTGCTCCTGAGCTGTAGTTGGAGTCTGCTCCTGAGCTGTCGTTGGAGAAGTCTGCTCCTGAGCTGTAGTTGGAGAAGTCTGCTCCTGAGCTGTAGTTGGAGAAGTCTGCTCCTGAGCTGTCGTTGGGGAGGTCTGCTCCTGAGCTGTAGTTGGGGAGGTCTGCTCCTGAGCTGTAGTTGGAGAAGTCTGCTCCTGAGCTGTAGTTGGAGAAGTCTGCTCCTGAGCTGTAGTTAGAGAAGTCTGCTCCTGAGCTGTAGTTGGGGAGGTCTGCTCCTGAGCTGTAGTTGGAGAAGTCTGTTCCTGAGCTGTATTTGGGGAGGTCTGCTCCTGAGCTGTAGTTGAAGAAGTCTGATTCTGAGCTGTAGTTGGAGAAGTCTGCTCCTGAGCTGTGTTGGAGAAGTCTGCTCCTGAGCTGTAGTTGGAGAAGTCTGCTCCTGAGCTGTAGTTGGAGAAGTCTGCTCCTGAGCTGTAGTTGGGGAGGTCTGCTCCTGAGCTGTAGTTGGAGTCTGCTCCTGAGCTGTAGTTGGAGAAGTCTGCTCCTGAGCTGTAGTTGGAGAAGTCTGCTCCTGAGCTGTAGTTGGAGGTCTGCTCCTGAGCTGTAGTTGGAGAGGTCTGCTCCTGAGCTGTAGTTGGGAGGTCTGCTCCTGAGCTGTAGTTGGAGAAGTCTGCTCCTGAGCTGTAGTTGGAAGTCTGCTCCTGAGCTGTAGTTGGGAGGTCTGCTCCTGAGCTGTAGTTGGAGGTCTGCTCCTGAGCTGTAGTTGGAGAGGTCTGCTCCTGAGCTGTCGTTGGAGAAGTCTGCTCCTGAGCTGTCGTTGGAGAAGTCTGCTCCTGAGCTGTCGTTGGAGAAGTCTGCTCCTGAGCTGTAGTTGGAGATGTTGGAGAAGTCTGCTCCTGAGCTGTGGTTGGAGAAGTCTGCCCTGAGCTGTAGTTGGAGAAGTCTGCTCCTGAGCTGTAGTTGGAGAAGTCTGCTCCTGAGCTGTAGTTGAGAGGTCTGCTCCTGAGCTGTAGTTGGAGAAGTCTGCTCCTGAGCTGTAGTTGAGGTCTGCTCCTGAGCTGTAGTTGGAGAAGTCTGCTCCTGAGCTGTAGTTGAGAGTCTGCTCCTGAGCTGTAGTTGGGGAGGTCTGCTCCTGAGCTGTAGTTGGGGAGGTCTGCTCCTGAGCTGTAGTTGGGGAGGTCTGCTCCTGAGCTGTAGTTGAGAAGTCTGCTCCTGAGCTGTAGTTGAGAAGTCTGCTCCTGAGCTGTAGTTGGGGAGGTCTGCTCCTGAGCTGTAGTTGGAGAAGTCTGCTCCTGAGCTGTAGTTGGGGTGGTCTGCTCCTGAGCTGTAGTTGGAGAAGTCTGCTCCTGAGCTGTAGTTGGAGGTCTGCTCCTGAGCTGTAGTTGGAGAAGTCTGCTCCTGAGCTGTAGTTGGAGAAGTCTGCTCCTGAGCTGTAGTTGGGGAGGTCTGCTCCTGAGCTGTAGTTGGAGAAGTCTGCTCCTGAGCTGTAGTTGGAGAAGTCTGCTCCTGAGATGTAGTTGGAGAAGTCTGCTCCTGAGCTGTAGTTGGAGAAGTCTGCTCCTGAGCTGTAGTTGGAGAGGTCTGCTCCTGAGCTGTAGTTGGAGAAGTCTGCTCCTGAGCTGTCGTTGGGGAGGTCTGCTCCTGAGCTGTAGTTGGAAAAGTCTGCTCCTGAGCTGTAGTTGGGGAGGTCTGCTCCTGAGCTGTAGTTGGAGAAGTCTGCTCCTGAGCTGTAGTTGGAGAAGTCTGCTCCTGAGCTGTAGTTGGAGAAGTCTGCTCCTGAGCTGTGGTTGGAGATGTTGGAGAAGTCTGCTCCTGAGCTGTAGTTGGAGAGGTCTGCTCCTGAGCTGTAGTTGGGGAGGTCTGCTCCTGAGCTGTAGTTGGAGAAGTCTGCTCCTGAGCTGTAGTTGGGGAGGTCTGCTCCTGAGCTGTCGTTGGAGAAGTCAGCTCCTGAGCTGTCGTTGGAGAGGTCTGCTCCTGAGCTGTAGTTGGAGAGGTCTGCTCCTGAGCTGTAGTTGGGGAGGTCTGCTCCTGAGCTGTAGTTGGAGAAGTCTGCTCCTGAGCTGTATTTGGAGAAGTCTGCTCCTGAGCTGTAGTTGGAGAAGTCTGCTCCTGAGCTGTAGTTGGGGAGGTCTGCTCCTGAGCTGTAGTTGGAGAGGTCTGCTCCTGAGCTGTAGTTGGAGAAGTCTGCTCCTGAGCTGTAGTTGGAGTCTGCTCCTGAGCTGTTGTTGGAGAAGTCTGCTCCTGAGCTGTGGTTGGAGATGTTGGAGAAGTCTGCTCCTGAGCTGTAGTTGAGAAGTCTGCTCCTGAGCTGTCGTTGGGGAGGTCTGCTCCTGAGCTGTAGTTGGAGAAGTCTGCCCTGAGCTGTAGTTGGGGAGGTCTGCTCCTGAGCTGTAGTTGGAGAAGTCTGCCCTGAGCTGTAGTTGGAGAGGTCTGCTCCTGAGCTGTAGTTGGAGAAGTCTGCTCCTGAGCTGTAGTTGGAGAGGTCTGCTCCTGAGCTGTAGTTGGAAAAGTCTGCTCCTGAGCTGTAGTTGGAGAGGTCTGCTCCTGAGCTGTAGTTGGAGAAGTCTGCTCCTGAGCTGTCGTTGGAGAAGTCTGCTCCTGAGCTGTCGTTGGACAAGTCTGCTCCTCAGCTGTAGTTGGAGAAGTCTGCTCCTCAGCTGTAGTTGGAGAAGTCAGCTCCTGAGCTGTAGTTGGAGAAGTCTGCTCCTGAGCTGTAGTTGGAGAAATCTGCTCCTGAGCTGTAGTTGGAGAAATCTGCTCCTGAGCTGTAGTTGGGGAGGTCTGCTCCTGAGCTGTAGTTGGGGAGGTCTGCTCCTGAGCTGTAGTTGGAGAGGTCTGCTCCTGAGCTGTAGTTGGAGAAGTCTGCTCCTGAGCTGTAGTTGAGGTCTGCTCCTGAGCTGTAGTTGGAGAAGTCTGCTCCTGAGCTGTAGTTGGAGAAGTCTGCTCCTGAGCTGTAGTTGGGGAGGTCTGCTCCTGAGCTGTAGTTGGAGAAGTCTGCTCCTGAGCTGTAGTTGGAGTAGCTGTTGATTGTTCCCTGAAGAAACACAAAAATCCAGAATTCATCAAAGACCAATTTAAATTATTTACAATGCAAATCTTCTTAAATATGAGATGAATAAATGCCTTGTACATTGTGGTTGGAGATGTTGGAGATTTTGGAGATTTTGGAGATGTCTGCTCTTGAATTATCGTTGGAATAACCGTTGATTCATAACTAGAGGACCACAAAAAGCCAGAATTTATAAATGCATCACAGAAGTCTCTGAACATGTAAATCTTCCCTAAATATAAGACATTACACGTACACTGTGTTTGGAGATGTTGGAGATGTTGGAAAAGTCTGCTCCTGTGCATCTGTGGTTGAAGTAACTGTTGAATGATCGCTGAAAAAAAACAAAAATCCAGAGTTTATCAAAGCATAACAGAAGTGATTAAAATCTTCCTTTAATATGGTTTGACAAAAAAAGCCTTTTACATTGTGGTTGGAGAAGTTGAAGATGTTGTTGAAGTTGGAGATGTTGGAGATATTGTTGAAGTTAGAGATGTTGAAGTTGGAGATGTTATCGATGTCAGAGATGGTTGAGATGTTGTTGAAGTTGGAGATGTTGGAGAAGTCTGTTTTTGCTGTATCGTTGGAGAAACAGTAGATTCATATCTGGAGAAGTAGAAAGAGCCATAGAATTCATCTTAAAAGTCAACTGAAAAATAATTTTCCTTAAATATGATATAACAAAATGACTCATACGTTCTGGGTGGATGTTTTGAATGATGTTCTGAAGGATGTTCTGAAGGATGTTCTGAATGATGTTCTGAAGGATGTTTTGAATGATGTTCTGAAGGATGTTCTGAATGATGTTCTGAAGGATGTTCTGAATGATGTTCTGAAGGATGTTCTGAAGGATGTTCTGAATGATGTTCTGAATGATGTTCTAAAGGATGTTTCTTTGGTTTTGTTTGAGTAGATGTTGATTGTTTGCTGGAGAAACACAAAAATCCAGATATTTAGTAAAGAATAACAGAAATGATTCAAATGTAAAGCCTCCTTAAATATGATGTAAATAAATGTTTTATACGTTCTGGTTGAAGATGTTGGATTAGTAGGTTTCTTAGGTGTAGTTGGAGAAACTGTTGATCCATCGCTGGTGCAACAGAAAGAACCAGAGTTTGGAAATTTATTTGAGAAATTAATGAAAATGTACATCTTCTAAATATTAGTAAAAATGCATCGTACTTTGTGTGTGGAGATTTTGGAGATGTTGGAGATGTATGTTTTTGTGTTGAAGTTGGAGGTGTTGTCAATGTTGAAGAACTTGGTGATGTTGGCAATGTTGGAGATGTCAGAGATGTCGAAGAATTTGGAGATGTTGGAGATGTTGTTGAAGTTGGAGATGTTAGCAATGTTGGAGATGTTGTTGAAGTTGGAAAAGTCTGCTCCTGAGCTGTAGTTGAAGAAGTCTGCTCCTGAGCTGTAGTTGGAGAAGTCTGCTCCTGAGCTGTAGTTGGGGAGGTCTGCTCCTGAGCTGTAGTTGGAGAAGTCAGCTCCTGAGCTGTAGTTGGAGACGTCTGCTCCTGAGCTGTAGTTGGGGAGGTCTGCTCCTGAGCTGTAGTTGGAGAAGTCTGCTCCTGAGCTGTAGTTGGGGAGGTCTGCTTCTGAGCTGTAGTTGGAGAAGTCTGCTCCTGAGCTGTAGTTGGAGAAGTCTGCTCCTGAGCTGTAGTTGGAGAAGTCTGCTCCTGAGCTGTAGTTGGGGAGGTCTGCTCCTGAGCTGTAGTTGGAGAAGTCTGCTCCTGAGCTGTAGTTGGGGAGGTCTGCTCCTGAGCTGTAGTTGGAGAAGTCTGCTCCTGAGCTGTAGTTGGAGAAGTCTGCTTCTGAGCTGTAGTTGAAGAAGTCTGCTCCTGAGCTGTCGTTGGAGAAGTCTGCTTCTGAGTTGTAGTTGGAGTAGCTGTTGATTGTTCCCTGAAGAAACACAAAAATCCAGAATCCATCAAAGGCCAATTGAAATTATTTACAATGCAAATCTTCTTAAATATAAGATGAATAAATGCCTTGTACATTGTGGTTGGAGATGTTGAAGTTGTTGAAGTTGGAGATGTTGGAGATGTTGGAGATGTCTGCTCTTGAATTATAGTTGGAATAACCGTTGATTCATAACTAGAGGACCACAAAAAGCCAGAATTTATAAATGCATCACAGAAGTCACTGAACATGTAAATCTTCCCTAAATATAAGACATTACACGTACACTGTGGTTGGAGATGTTGGAGAAGTCTGCTCCTGATCTGTGGTTGAAGTAACTGTTGAATGATCGCTGAAAAAAAACAAAAATCCAGAGTTTATCAAAGCATAACAGAAGTGATTAAAATCTTCCTTTAATATGGTTTGACAAAAAAAGCCTTTTACATTGTGGTTGGAGAAGTTGGAGATGTTGTTGAAGTTGGAGATGTTGGAGATATTGTTGAAGTTAGAGATGTTGAAGTTGGAGATGTTATCGATGTTAGAGATGGTTGAGATGTTGTTGAAGTTGGAGATGTTGGAGATGTTGGAGAAGTCTGTTTTTGCTGTATCGTTGGAGAAACAGTAGATTCATATCTGGAGAAGTAGAAAGAGCCATAGAATTCATCTTAAAAGTCAACTGAAAATAATTTTCCTTAAATATGATATAACAAAATGACTCATACGTTCTGGGTGGATGTTTTGAATGATGTTCTGAATGATGTTCTGAAGGATGTTCTGAATGATGTTCTGAAGGATGTTTTGAATGATGTTCTGAAGGATGTTTTGAATGATGTTCTGAAGGATGTTCTGAAGGATGTTCTGAAGGATGTTCTGAATGATGTTCTGAATGATGTTCTAAAGGATGTTTCTTTGGTTTTGTTTGAGTAGATGTTGATTGTTTGCTGGAGAAACACAAAATCCAGATATTTAGTAAAGAATAACAGAAATGATTCAAATGTAAAGCCTCCTTAAATATGATGTAAATAAATGTTTTATACGTTCTGGTTGAAGATGTTGGATTAGTAGGTTTCTTAGGTGTAGTTGGAGAAACTGTTGATCCATCGCTGGTGCAACAGAAAGAACCAGAGTTTGGAAATTTATTTGAGAAATTAATGAAAATGTACATCTTCTAAATATTAGTAAAAATGCATCGTACTTTGTGTGTGGAGATTTTGGAGATGTTGGAGATGTATGTTTTGTGTTGAAGTTGGAGATGTTGGAGATGTTGTTAAAGTTGGAGATGTTGGAGATGTTAGCAATGTTGGAGATGTCAGAGATGTCGAAGAATTTGGAGATGTTGGAGATGTTGTTGAAGTTGGAGATGTTAGCAATGTTGGAGATGTTGTTGAAGTTGGAGAAGTCTGCTCCTTAGCTGTAGTTGGAGAAGTCAGCTCCTGAGCTGTAGTTGGAGAAGTCTGCTCTGAGCTGTAGTTGGAGAAGTCTGCTCCTGAGCTGTAGTTGTGGAGGTCTGCTCCTGAGCTGTAGTTGGAGAAGTCAGCTCCTGAGCTGTAGTTGGAGAAGTCTGCTCCTGAGCTGTATTTGGAGAAGTCTGCTCCTGAGCTGTAGTTGGAGAAGTCTGCTCCTGAGCTGTAGTTGTGGAGGTCTGCTCCTGAGCTGTATTTGGAGAAGTCAGCTGCTGAGCTGTAGTTGGGGAAGTCTGCTCCTGAGCTGTAGTTGGAGAAGTCTGCTCCTGAGCTGTAGTTGGAGAAGTCTGCTCCTTAGCTGTAGTTGGAGAAGTCAGCTCCTGAGCTGTAGTTGGAGAAGTCTGCTCCTGAGCTGTAGTTGGAGAAGTCTGCTCCTGAGCTGTAGTTGGAGAAGTCTGCTCCTGAGCTGTAGTTGGAGTAGCTGTTGATTGTTCCCTGAAGAAACACAAAAATCCAGAATTCATCAACGACCAATTTAAATTATTTACAATGCAAATCTTCTTAAATATGAGATGAATAAATGCCTTGTACATTGTGGTTGGAGATGTTGAAGTTGTTGAAGTTGGAGATGTTGGAGATTTTGGAGATGTTGGAGATGTCTGCTCTTGAATTATCGTTGGAATAACCGTTGATTCATAACTAGAGGACCACAAAAAGCCAGAATTAATAAATGCATCACAGAAGTCACTGAACATGTAAATCTTTCTTAAATATAAGACATTACACGTACACTGTGGTTGGAGATGTTGGAGATGTTGCAGAAATCTGCTCCTGGGTGTTGATGGCATTACTTTTGGGTCTACAACAGGAGAATTGTAGTTACAGGCTAATTTAATGAAACTTTAACAAGTTCTGAATCATTAGCAAGAGGAAATACAGATGGTTTTGCACAGCGAGGTGATCAGATTGTGGTGTAACCTACCGTTCCCAGGCTGACTGTAGACGATTTCTAAACTGTATTCCATGTGACCAGTAACTTGATCCCCTGAACTCCTAGAGTGAAGAGAAAGCAATAATATCATGGTCCAAATGACTTCACAATACGAATTTCACAGAGTAAATGTCAGAACTGCAGTCTTCTGCAGGAACTTACGTGAAGTTGTAGGAAGTGGGATCGATTGGATGAGCACCAGGAGGTATCAGAAGTGTATTTACCTGGAGAGAACAATCAGGATACTTAATGTTTAGTTGTAACTGTGTCACAGCAGGTGTGCAGCTCCTCCACTAATGCCCTTTCATGCTCCTTACATGACTTCCACCCAGTGCACTGAACTGGGGAGATGTTGTCTCTCTGTAAGCTCAACACTGCCTCTGCACTCTCTGTATTATCCCTGCTGGGATGCCCAGCATCTCAGGAAAATCATCACCAAAGATTTCCTCCACATCGTTATGTTGCTTTACTTTCACAGTCGATTGGCCAAAAGGGACTGGTGATGCACGTGGGGGCGACGTCTGATGCTTAAACCATTTTCTAATAGAAGTCAGATGTTCTATTTCAGAGTTAATGTTTACTCACAGAATCATTGGTGATGGTCTTCACTTGGGTGTAGATGTTGTTCGTGAGGTCAACGCTCTCTGGAACACTGATGTTTCTGATGAGGAATGTAAGGATGACTTCGTAGGAGCGGTCTGAAATGTCTATGGATCAACAAAATACAAGAGAAATATTATTTATTACTGCTAACAGTTCTGGAAACCGTAGAACTTTGTGACAACAAGGTGGATATTTGTAGCTTTACTGTGGATTTAGAAAGGAAAAGGGACCTTTGTGGGTGAAGTTCTGCACTGTTACAGTGTCGGGAAGTTTTGAGAGTGTGGAGTTCAGCAGTGCTTTGAAAGCACTGACACCATTCTCACTAGGAACAGGAGTGGAGCTGCTGAACATCAGCCTGACGTAGACCACAGCTGATCCAGCGCTAGAGACACAAAAACATTTAGAATGTACAGATGCAACACAAAAGTTAACGGAACAGTAAATCTTGCTTAAATATTGAATACAGAAATTACACGTACGTTGAGCTTGAAGGTCCTGGAGAAGTCTCCCCCTGAGGTGTAGCTGGGTTAAGCGTTGATTCATCACTGAAGAAACACAAGAATACAGAAATTATACATTTATAACAGAAGTAAATGAAAATGTAAATCTTCCTTAAATATGATATAAAGAATTGATTCCTACATTGTGGTTGTTGGTTCTGGAGAAGTCTGCGCCTGAGGTGCAGGAACTGGAGATTTATCGCTGGAGTAACAGAAAAAGTCATAGTTTCTATTTTTATTTCAGCAATGAATAAAAAAGTAGATTTTGCATAAATATGACATTGAAATGCCTCATACATTATGGTAGGAGCTGTTGGGGAAGTTGGAGATGTTGGAGAAGTTGCAGATGTTGGAGATGTCTGCTCTTGAATTATCGTTGGAATAACCGTTGATTTATAACTAGAGGACCATAAAAAGCCAGAATTTATAAATGCATCACAGAAGTCACTGAACATGTAAATCTTCCCTATATATAAGACATTACACGTACACTGTGGTTGGAGATGTTGAAGATGTTGGAGAAGTCTGCTCTTGATCTGTGGTTGAAGTAACTGTTGAATGTTCGCTAAACAAAGACAAAAATCCAGAATTTAGCAAAGCATAACAGAAGTGATTAAAATCTTCTTTTAATATGGTTTGAAAAAAATTCTTGTACATTGTGGTTGGAGAAGTCTGCTCCTGAGCTGTAGGTGGAGAAGTCTGCTCCTGAGCTGTCGTTGGAGAAGTCTGCTCCTGAGCTGTAGTTGGAGTAGCTGTTGATTGTTCCCTGAAGAAACACAAAAATCCAGAATCCATCAAAGAACAATTGAAATGATTTACAATGCAAATCTTCTTAAATCTGAGAAGAATAAATGCCTTGTACATTGTAGTTGGAGATGTTGGAGATGTTGGAGAAGATGGAGACGTTGGAGATGTTGGAGATGTCTGCTCTTGAATTATCGTTGGAATAACCGTTGATTCATAACTAGAGGACCACAAAAAGCCAGAATTAATAAATGCATCACAGAAGTCACTGAACATGTAAATCTTCCCTAAATATAAGACATTACACGTACACTGTGGTTGGAGATGTTGGAGATGTTGTTAAGGTTGGAGATGTTAAAGTTGGAGATGTTGGAGATGTTAGCAATGTTGGATGGTTTGGAGATGTTGGAGATGCTGGAGAAGTCTGCTCCTGATCTGTGGTTGAAGTAACTGTTGAATAATCGCTGAAAAAAAAAAGAAAATCCAGAATTTATCAAAGCAGAAGTGATTAAAATCTTCCTTTAATATGGTTTGGGGAAAAAAGCCTTTTACATTGTGGTTGGAGAAGTTGGAGAGCCTGGAGATGTTGGAGAAGTCTGTACCAGAGGTGTGGTTGGAGTGGTTGTTGATTGATCACTAAAGTAACAAAACGAGCCAAAATGTATAAATTCATAACAGAAGAAAAAAATGTTTCTTATACAAAATATTCATTAACATATTAATCCTACAGTTGGTTTGGAGATTCTGGAGAAGTTGTTGTTTCTTGAGAAGTTGTTGGTTCTGGAGAAGTTGTTGATTCTTGAGAATTTGTTGGTTCTGGAGAAGTTGCTAAATCTGGAGAAGTTGTTGATTCTGGAGAAGTCTGCTCCTGAGGTGTAGTTGGATTATCCACTGATTCATATCTGGAAAAACAGAAAGACAAAATGTTCTTTTCATTTATTTTAGAAGTAAATAAAACTAAAAATTTTCTTAAATACAATATTAAGAAATGCCTTCTACATTGTAGTTGGAGATGTTAGAGATGTTGGAGCTGTTGGAAAAATCTGCTTCTGACGTGTAGATGGATGTAGAAGTATTGAGTCATCGCTGCAGAAACACAACAAGCCAGAATTGATAAATACATAACAAGAAATGTAAATCTTCATTAAATATGATGTAAAAAATGTCTCGTACATTGTAGATTGAGATTCTGGAGAAGTCTGTACCAGAGGTGTAGTTGGAGTAAGTGTTGGAGATGTGTCTACAACAGAATAATTTCAGGTACAGTGCAATATTAAGGTAACATTTACAAATTCACAATCTTTAGCAAGAGGGAATACAGATAGTTCTGTAGAGTGAGGTGATCAGAATGTGGTGTAACCTACCGTTCTCAGGCTGACTGAAGCAGCTTAGTAAACTGTATTCCATGTAACCAGTAACTTGATCCCCTAAACTCCTATAATGAAGAGAAAGCAATAATGTCATGGTCCAAATGACTTCACAATAGAATTTCACAGAGTAAATGTCAGAACTGCAATCTTCTGCAGGAACTTACGTGAAGTTGTAGGAAGTGAGTTCAGATGGAGATGCACCAGAATTATTTAGAACTGTGTTTACCTGGAAAAACAATCAAGATATTTGATTTTTAACGTGAACCGACCTGATAGTCAGTTGGGACACTGTGTAAAATGTCTAAACTGAGGAATTGTACCATTTTAAGAAAAAAATAAAAGGTCATTTTAAATTTAATGGCTACAACACGTCTGAAAAAGGTTGGAAGAGGTCAACAAAATTGGGTAGAGACAGAGTCTCTTAGAAGTAAAGATGGGCAGAGCTTCAACAACCTGTGAAAGACTGCGTCTACAAATTGTGGGACAATTTCAAAATGTTCTTAAAAATCTAATTGTAAAACACTTAAATATCTCATCATTTACAGAACAGAATATCATCAAACGTTGCAAATAATCTGGAGAAATCTCTGTACACAAGGGCCAAGGGCAAAAAATTCTAATTGGATGTTTGTGATCTTTAGGCCCTCAGGGGCCACTGCATTTAAACCACTCATGATTCTGTAATGGAAATCACGGCGTGGGCTCACTTACATCTCCAGGAAATATTGTCTGTGAACACATTTTGCATGTCATCCACAAATGCAGATTAAATCTCTATTTTGCAAAGAAGAAGCCATGCGTGAACATGATCCAGAAACTCCACCATCCTCTCTGGGCCCAAACTCATTTATAATGTACTGAGGCAAAGTGGAAAACTGTTCTGTGTACAGACGAATCAAAATGTAATTTACTTTTTTTAAATCATGGACACCACGTCCTCCAGACTAAAGAGGAGAGGGACCATCTGGCATGTTTTCAGCACTCAGTTTAAAAAGCCACATCACTAAAGGTATGGGAGAGCATTAGTCTCTGTGGAATGGGCGCTTGCACATTGGGTCAAATTTCATCTACAGAGTGTTTCCATAAAATTTCCCAAAGCAGGTTTGATTTCTCAAAATACTATTTATTTACTTCACTAAGGAATTTCACTTCAAAGTCACCAAACAGGAAGTGAGGTCATATTTCTGCAACGACTTTCTACTTTAAGACAACTTGATAGGTCTTTTCAGAACCAATAAATCGTATTTAGAGGAACATTATCTGCTAAGCACCTGATGGTGTACACTTACAATGTTAGTGAAGATGCTCTTCACTTGGGTGTAGGTGTCACTCCTGAGGTCAGGGTTCATCGGCATGCTGATGTTATTGATGCTAAATATGATGTTTACTGCGAATGAGGTGTTTGATTTTTCTGTGGAATAAATGAAAAGTGCTTCAGTATGAAGTTGTTACAGATTTAATTGAAATGAAGAATGAATTGTAATGAATAATGAAGTTTTGAGGTAAATGTATTGTGTGATGAGAAATGAAAAGGTACCGTTGTAGCTGTAGTCCAGCACTGTTACTGACTCTGAGACGCTTGTGAGTGTTGATTTTAGCAGAGATTCCATATCACTGAGGACCAAACACTCACTAGGAACAATCATGCAGTCGTTGAACACCAGCCTGATTTGAATCACAGCTGCTCCACTGCTCAAGACACCAAAAATTCACAATGAAAAAATGCATCACAAAAGTAAAAAAAATATTTTTTTAATTAAATCTTGCTTAAATATTCATTACAGAAATTTCTCGTACATTGTGGTTGGAGATTCTGGAGAAGTCTGCTCCTGAGCTGTAGTTGGAGAAGTCTGTACCAGAGGTGTAGTTGGAGTGAGTGTTGATGGGTCTACAACAAATGAATTTTAGGTACAGAGCAATTTTATGTTAACATTTACAAATTCACAATCATAAGCAAGAGGAAATACAGATCGTTTTGTAGAAAGAGGTGATGAAATTGTGCTGTAACCTACCGTTCTCAGGCTGACTGAAGCAGCTTAGTAAACTGTATTCCATGTAGCCATTAACTTGATCATCTGAACTCCTAGAATGAAGAGAAACAATTATGTTAAAATGATTTAATCAAAAGTTTTTTTCCTGTTTCTTCTTCAAATCTTATTTCTAAGGCAATAAATGGGGTAGAAATCAAAATAAATCGTATTTAGAGGAACATTATCTGCTAAGCACCTGATGATGTACACTTACAATGTTAGTGAAGATGCTCTTCACTTGGGTGTAGGTGTCACTCCTGAGGTCAGGGTTCATCGGCATGCTGATGTTATTGATGCTAAATATGATGTTTACTGCGAATGAGGTGTTTGATTTTTCTGTGGAATAAATGAAAAGTGCTTCAGTATGAAGTTGTTACAGATTTAATTGAAATGAAGAATGAATTGTAATGAATAATGAATGAATAATGAAGTTTTTGAGGTAAATGTATTGTGTGATGAGAAATGAAAAGGTACCGTTGTAGCTGTAGTCCAGCACTGTTACTGACTCTGAGACGCTTGTGAGTGTTGATTTTAGCAGAGATTCCATATCACTGAGGACCAAACACTCACTAGGAACAATCATGCAGTCGTTGAACACCAGCCTGATTTGAATCACAGCTGCTCCACTGCTCAAGACACCAAAAATTCACAATGAAAAAATGCATCACAAAAGTAAAAAAAATATTTTTTTAATTAAATCTTGCTTAAATATTCATTACAGAAATTTCTCGTACATTGTGGTTGGAGATTCTGGAGAAGTCTGTACCAGAGGTGTAGTTGGAGTGAGTGTTGATCCATCGCTATAGTAACAGAAAGAGCCAGAATTTACAAACAAATCACAGAAATTAATAGAAAAGTAAATCTCTTCTAAATATAATATTATATATTACTCGTACATTGTGGTTGAAGATTCTGGAGAAGTCTGTACCAGAGGTGTAGTTGGAGTGAGTGTTGATGGGTCTACAACAAATGAATTTTAGGTACAGAGCAATTTTATGTTAACATTTACAAATTCACAATCATAAGCAAGAGGAAATACAGATCGTTTTGTAGAAAGAGGTGATGAAATTGTGCTGTAACCTACCGTTCTCACGCTGACTGAAGCAGCTTAATAAACTGTATTCCATGTAGCCATTAACTTGATCATCTGAACTCCTAGAATGAAAAGAAAGCAATAATGTCATGGTATAAATGACTTCACAATAAGAATTTCACAAAATAAATGTCAGAACTGCAATCTTCTGCAGGAACTTACGTGAAGTTGAAGGTAGTGGGTTCAGATGGAGATGCACCAGAATTATTTAGAACTGTGTTCACCTGGAAGAACCATCAATATATTTGATTTTTAACGTGAACCGACCTGATAGTCAGTTGGGACACTGTGTAAAATGTCTAAACTGAGGAATTGTACCATTTTAAGAAAAAAATAAAAGGTCATTTTAAATTTAATGGCTACAACACGTCTGAAAAAGGTTGGAAGAGGTCAACAAAATTGGGTAGAGACAGAGTCTCTTAGAAGTAAAGATGGGCAGAGCTTCAACAACCTGTGAAAGACTGCGTCTACAAATTGTGGGACAATTTCAAAATGTTCTTAAAAATCTAATTGTAAAACACTTAAATATCTCATCATTTACAGAACAGAATATCATCAAACGTTGCAAATAATCTGGAGAAATCTCTGTACACAAGGGCCAAGGGCAAAAAATTCTAATTGGATGTTTGTGATCTTTAGGCCCTCAGGGGCCACTGCATTTAAACCACTCATGATTCTGTAATGGAAATCACGGCGTGGGCTCACTTACATCTCCAGGAAATATTGTCTGTGAACACATTTTGCATGTCATCCACAAATGCAGATTAAATCTCTATTTTGCAAAGAAGAAGCCATGCGTGAACATGATCCAGAAACTCCACCATCCTCTCTGGGCCCAAACTCATTTATAATGTACTGAGGCAAAGTGGAAAACTGTTCTGTGTACAGACGAATCAAAATGTAATTTACTTTTTTTAAATCATGGACACCACGTCCTCCAGACTAAAGAGGAGAGGGACCATCTGGCATGTTTTCAGCACTCAGTTTAAAAAGCCACATCACTAAAGGTATGGGAGAGCATTAGTCTCTGTGGAATGGGCGCTTGCACATTGGGTCAAATTTCATCTACAGAGTGTTTCCATAAAATTTCCCAAAGCAGGTTTGATTTCTCAAAATACTATTTATTTACTTCACTAAGGAATTTCACTTCAAAGTCACCAAACAGGAAGTGAGGTCATATTTCTGCAACGACTTTCTACTTTAAGACAACTTGATAGGTCTTTTCAGAACCAATAAATCGTATTTAGAGGAACATTATCTGCTAAGCACCTGATGGTGTACACTTACAATGTTAGTGAAGATGCTCTTCACTTGGGTGTAGGTGTCACTCCTGAGGTCAGGGTTCATCGGCATGCTGATGTTATTGATGCTAAATATGATGTTTACTGCGAATGAGGTGTTTGATTTTTCTGTGGAATAAATGAAAAGTGCTTCAGTATGAAGTTGTTACAGATTTAATTGAAATGAAGAATGAATTGTAATGAATAATGAATGAATAATGAAGTTTTTGAGGTAAATGTATTGTGTGATGAGAAATGAAAAGGTACCGTTGTAGCTGTAGTCCAGCACTGTTACTGACTCTGAGACGCTTGTGAGTGTTGATTTTAGCAGAGATTCCATATCACTGAGGACCAAACACTCACTAGGAACAATCATGCAGTCGTTGAACACCAGCCTGATTTGAATCACAGCTGCTCCACTGCTCAAGACACCAAAAATTCACAATGAAAAAATGCATCACAAAAGTAAAAAAAATATTTTTTTAATTAAATCTTGCTTAAATATTCATTACAGAAATTTCTCGTACATTGTGGTTGGAGATTCTGGAGAAGTCTGTACCAGAGGTGTAGTTGGAGTGAGTGTTGATCCATCGCTATAGTAACAGAAAGAGCCAGAATTTACAAACGAATCACAGAAATGAATAGAAAAGTAAATCTCTTCTAAATATAATACTATATATTACTCGTACATTGTGGTTGAAGATTCTGGAGAAGTCTGTACCAGAGGTGTAGTTGGAGTGAGTGTTGATGGGTCTACAACAAATGAATTTTAGGTACAGAGCAATTTTATGTTAACATTTACAAATTCACAATCATAAGCAAGAGGAAATACAGATCGTTTTGTAGAAAGAGGTGATGAAATTGTGCTGTAACCTACCGTTCTCACGCTGACTGAAGCAGCTTAATAAACTGTATTCCATGTAGCCATTAACTTGATCATCTGAACTCCTAGAATGAAGAGAAAGCAATAATGTCATGGTATAAATGACTTCACAATAAGAATTTCACAAAATAAATGTCAGAACTGCAATCTTCTGCAGGAACTTACGTGAAGTTGAAGGTAGTGGGTTCAGATGGAGATGCACCAGAATTATTTAGAACTGTGTTCACCTGGAAGAACCATCAATATATTTGATTTTTAACGTGAACCGACCTGATAGTCAGTTGGGACACTGTGTAAAATGTCTAAACTGAGGAATTGTACCATTTTAAGAAAAAAATAAAAGGTCATTTTAAATTTAATGGCTACAACACGTCTGAAAAAGGTTGGAAGAGGTCAACAAAATTGGGTAGAGAGACAGAGTCTCTTAGAAGTAAAGATGGGCAGAGCTTCAACAACCTGTGAAAGACTGCGTCTACAAATTGTGGGACAATTTCAAAATGTTCTTAAAAATCTAATTGTAAAACACTTAAATATCTCATCATTTACAGAACAGAATATCATCAAACGTTGCAAATAATCTGGAGAAATCTCTGTACACAAGGGCCAAGGGCAAAAAATTCTAATTGGATGTTTGTGATCTTTAGGCCCTCAGGGGCCACTGCATTTAAACCACTCATGATTCTGTAATGGAAATCACGGCGTGGGCTCACTTACATCTCCAGGAAATATTGTCTGTGAACACATTTTGCATGTCATCCACAAATGCAGATTAAATCTCTATTTTGCAAAGAAGAAGCCATGCGTGAACATGATCCAGAAACTCCACCATCCTCTCTGGGCCCAAACTCATTTATAATGTACTGAGGCAAAGTGGAAAACTGTTCTGTGTACAGACGAATCAAAATGTAATTTACTTTTTTTTTTAAATCATGGACACCACGTCCTCCAGACTAAAGAGGAGAGGGACCATCTGGCATGTTTTCAGCACTCAGTTTAAAAAGCCACATCACTAAAGGTATGGGAGAGCATTAGTCTCTGTGGAATGGGCCGCTTGCACATTGGGTCAAATTTCATCTACAGAGTGTTTCCATAAAATTTCCCAAAGCAGGTTTGATTTCTCAAAATACTATTTATTTACTTCACTAAGGAATTTCACTTCAAAGTCACCAAACAGGAAGTGAGGTCATATTTCTGCAACGACTTTCTACTTTAAGACAACTTGATAGGTCTTTTCAGAACCAATAAATCGTATTTAGAGGAACATTATCTGCTAAGCACCTGATGGTGTACACTTACAATGTTAGTGAAGATGCTCTTCACTTGGGTGTAGGTGTCACTCCTGAGGTCAGGGTTCATCGGCATGCTGATGTTATTGATGCTAAATATGATGTTTACTGCGAATGAGGTGTTTGATTTTTCTGTGGAATAAATGAAAAGTGCTTCAGTATGAAGTTGTTACAGATTTAATTGAAATGAAGAATGAATTGTAATGAATAATGAATGAATAATGAAGTTTTTGAGGTAAATGTATTGTGTGATGAGAAATGAAAAGGTACCGTTGTAGCTGTAGTCCAGCACTGTTACTGACTCTGAGACGCTTGTGAGTGTTGATTTTAGCAGAGATTCCATATCACTGAGGACCAAACACTCACTAGGAACAATCATGCAGTCGTTGAACACCAGCCTGATTTGAATCACAGCTGCTCCACTGCTCAAGACACCAAAAATTCACAATGAAAAAATGCATCACAAAAGTAAAAAAAATATTTTTTTAATTAAATCTTGCTTAAATATTCATTACAGAAATTTCTCGTACATTGTGGTTGGAGATTCTGGAGAAGTCTGTACCAGAGGTGTAGTTGGAGTGAGTGTTGATCCATCGCTATAGTAACAGAAAGAGCCAGAATTTACAAACAAATCACAGAAATTAATAGAAAAGTAAATCTCTTCTAAATATAATATTATATATTACTCGTACATTGTGGTTGAAGATTCTGGAGAAGTCTGTACCAGAGGTGTAGTTGGAGTGAGTGTTGATCCATCGCTATAGTAACAGAAAGAGCCAGAACTTACAAATGAATCACAGAAGTCAAAAAATGTGCAGTTATTAAACACCAGCCTGATTTGAATCACAGCTGATTCACTGCTGCACAGATAAAACACGATAATGTTTCATGTTTAATGTAATTAAAAAACTTTAAACTAATGATACATAAGAAAACTATGTCTTACATATTATTTTTCTAGCATCTCTGGAATTTACCAAAGAAGAACCATAAGGTATTATTCATTATTCTTTTAGTTAAATTTACACTTCATTTTAAATAGATCGTATGTTTGTAGATTTACAAGCTATGTGTATACGTTCATATTTATAAATATATTTGTAGCTTCCTGGACAACATGGTTTAATACGATTGTTTTGGGAAAAACTTGAGTTTGAGTATACATGTTCCTATTTGTTGTAGTTTTTGGAAGAACTGTTGTCTGTTTGGTTCTTCTTTCATGCACTTGTTTTGTTTTATTGCTGTCCTCCAGATTTCTTGTAGTTGTTGGTGGAACTTTTGTCTGTTTGTTTTTGTTATGTAATTTATCAGATTTCTTGTAGTCCTTCAGCTTACTCGTAGTTGTTGATGCTGTAGATGACATTCAAAGCAGTTTTATTAATAGGCACATTTAATGAAACAGTTGGTTGATGTTAACTACCAATACTCCATTTATTAGTTCATGACTCTGTGGTTTAACATACCAATGAGTTCATTTATGAAGCTGACTGGATGTTTGCTTTGCCTACATCCAAAGCTATACTCTATATCAAGCTCCCAATTCCTGTAAGAAAGCAGCAAAATGTCAATTTCATACAAATTTACACTACAGTTCCATTTACTGAATTAATGCCGATTTGAATGTACCTGAAGGTGGAGCTATGGGGTTCAAAAGGTTCTGCTCCAGGTTCATTAAATAATCTGTTTAACTGGAGGTAAGAATAAACATTTTATATAAAAGCTAACTCAGAAAATTTATATTATTATTATATTATAAAAATCTCTCTGTCTCTCTCTCTCTCTCTCTCTCTCTCTCTCTCTTATATATATAAATCTTTTTATTGGTATTATGGTTAAAAAAAAAAAAAGTATTTTATAACTCTAAGAAATTAAATGGTTTAAATGGTTTACTTACTAGGTTATTGATGGATGTTTTAATTTGCTGTTTGGTATTTTTCCCGTGTTTTTGCTTCTTTGTCAGATTGTCATTAACTCTTATTATGAAGGCAACTTTAAAGGAGTTTCCTGGAATTTCTGTGGAAAAAAATGGATATTATATTCTGTCTCTTTTAAAATTGACTATGATTGTTAAGCTATAGGTTTCATATAGAAGAGACAGAATAATGTTTGTAGCTGCATGGTGTCTTTAGAAATGAAAACATACTGTCATAGTAGAAGCCCAGTATTTTCACATTATCTGGGATGTTGGCAGATCGAGATTTCAGCAGAGTTGTGACAGCACTGAGAACCGAACTCTCACTAGGAACCGGATCTGAGCACCAGTCGAACAGCAGCTTTACGGAGGCCGTAGATGAATCAGGTCTAGAGAGATAAATCATTATATTGATTGTTTTTCAGTGATCACCATTAATCACATGCTTCTTTAATTTATACTAATTAACTTTAACAATAAAACCAGTGTCAGGTGTGTGATTAACATAACCAATCATAGGTTTGGAGCAGAAATAAATGGGCAAGTGTAAGGATCTGAGTGACTTTGATAAAAGTTAAATTGTGATGTCTAGGCAACTGAGTCAAAGAATCTAAAACTACAGGTTTGTATGGTGGTCCCAGTAATAAGTACAATTACACCAGTAATCCATCACAGTAGCATTAAATCCTTCTGCTTGGTATCTCCTGCATGGTATCCCCCTGTGATGGATTGGCATGCCTTCACCTGCCCTGTGCCTCAAGTTTACTTGGATAGGCTCCAGGTGGTCCTGCACCCCTGTGTAGGATAAGTTCCCTGCTAAGAATCCTTCAGTTCTGAATGTTACTCTATTATGTACCACCCAACTAAACATTGACTCTGCATCCAAAACTTTTGTACGTCTTTATTGGTGTTTTACTTGTTGCTTAGAATTAATATTTTGTTCGAGATTTTGCCACAAGTTATGGCTTTTGTGCATTTTGCCACATGTTCCAATCATGTTATGGCCATCAAATCATGTGTTGCCAGGTTCAACACATGATTCAATTGCCTAAACATGATTGGATAAAAATGGAAACAGACACTACTTGCTTCAGTTGTTTTTGTATCTATATTACAAACTATATGTTTAAACACTTTAAAAGTAGTGGGCTGTGTATTTCACCCTTGACCTTTAGTAATATTCCTGCTCAATCAATCCATTTCTCAATCCCATCATTATGATGCAGCGTCAATCAAACCATCAGTATTATAGAGAAGTGCAGTAGAACAGAGCGCTGCATCACACACAGGAATCTCATACAGTGAGAATAAATGCTGAACACAATTCAATATGTCTCCTTTTACCGGAGCCACAACTACACCACCCACATACTTCATCTCTAGCAGAAGCATTGATATTAACCTCATCACATCACCCGGGTTTCCTGCATTTCTGTAATTTGTTTCTGTGCATTTCGTTTTCCTGGAGATTTGAAATTTAGGCAAATTGTGTGTTTTTTGTACAAATTCTACAGGAAAGAAAAAACGCATATAACTTGTTTGTGGAAAAGTTTGTGTTGAAACAGATTGTGTTGAACCTGGCAACACATGATTTGATGGCCAAAACAAGAATGGATAGAAACGGAAACAGACACTACTTGAAGCAGTGCACACTATGAAATGAAGAGAACAGACTAGTGGGAACAATTTTAATACATATTTATGGAAAAAATATATTCAAATGTAAGTGCATGATTCTGATGTGTTCTGATTTAGTGTTTAGGTCAGCAGAGAAGGCATTGCTGGCCCTGATGGCCCACCACTTTAACCATTGTTATTCTGGTTTCATTAATAAATCTTTCTTTAATTCATGTTAAATTTATTCAGGAACACGAAATGTTTTTTACTCACTCATGAGCACGAGTCCAGGTAAGCATCGACCATATACACACTGTCAAAAATACACAATAATCATTTTTTTATTTATGTACAATTATTTATTATATACAATTTTTCCTTCTATTTATTTTAGGTTTTAAAAGAGCCTGAAACAGATCAATTGGGTCACAACTGATTTCATTAATCATAGAACATGTATAATGTAGTCTAGACTTTTGTATCAAACTCGATAATTATTTGTTTTATTTATTTTTTTATGTTCTGCTGCAGATAACGATGCTCCACTGAGTACCACAAATTTACTTTCATAAACAATAGATAGATTTATACATTAGCCTTTATTTTTCTTTTACATTTCCACAAAAAGTTAAATTGTATTAGCAATAAATGTGACAATAAACTAGTGAGTCCGGCAGAAATAATGTAGAAATTATCCAGAAAGTTTAAATGTACGGAATAACAAATTCTAAACCAATGATTTTAAAGCGAGCAGAATATTGAATTTTACTTACGTATGGTGAAGAGTGTAGCTTTTCTGCTGCCATGATTTTTAAAGACGGCAAATCTATTGATACAAATGGATTGCAAAGCTTAATTGTATTTTTTTAAACCACTGTGTAATAAAAATATATATATTAATGTTTTTGTAGTCCCATATGAAACATTAGAATATGCTGGTTTTGTTCAAAATCACCAGTCTCTGCTTACTACTCTCTCCCATTATCACTTTAAAACACAATTTTATCAGAGAGTACATGCAATGTATTATATGTGAATCTTTGCTTTTCAATTTATTTCAATCTCTGACAAACACAGATCGTATCAGACTACACCTGCCAATCTACAGTAAAGAATCTGTGATTTCAAAGGTGGACAAATAAGCTTTATATATCAACTAATAAAATATCAATATAGAAAAGCATCAGTGACATAAAAAAAATCTAAATCTAAAATACAACAGTTGTTTTACCTTAATTTTTTTTCCAAAGTCATAACCATCCAGTCTCAAGCAATAATATGTCCACTGCAACACACACAGCGATTTGTGTTAAAGAATACAGGCTCTGTCTCAGGCGCTGATTTATCAAAACTAAAAATTGACGTTAATAGGAGTGGTTGTACTGATGGTATGTCAGGGTGGCCCCTCCCTCACCTGCGTTATTGAAACAAATTAGCCAGCTTTGCTCACCTGAATAATAGCAGGGGTAAATCCTGATGATAGTGATGATCATGACAAACACAATGTGAAGTATGCAGTTATATTGCAGAAGAACACCACAGCCCTGTAATAATTTGATAGCTGGCTAAGCGGGTTGTACAACGATTCACGTTTTTCATTCTGAGACGCGATGACATTGATGAAAGATTTTAAAATTAATGCCAACCTCTGTATATGTAAATATTTATAATATTAGAAAGAGTTAAATAATAGCCAGAAAATAGAATATTCTCCAAATGATTTCCACTATTTATATTTAATTCTCTATTCTGTCACTCCTCAGGTATCCTTTGGGTGGAGCAGTGGAGTCCGGTGTATTACCAGCTGACAGAGGGGTTGATAAGGAGAGAGAAGGATTCTTGCCAGTTTGTCTCATGAATATAACATGTGTTTATATCATTGTTCTTATATCAAATTTGAGGCACATTAGATCCAGTGATGCTGTTAAAGCAAAGGGTTGCAAAAAATCATTGAAATTAAATGTTATCTAATAAAAGATTGTGTATAGAATATAAATGACTGTAAGAATGTTTAAATCAAACAATATTACTACAATTGGTGCTCGAAAACCCACAGATCTTTTGCTATATGGCAGAAACAATGTGTCTGTTAAAGCGTACAGGTGCTACTAGGTGTGTTTATTGAAAAGTTCAAATTTAATAGCTCTAATTGCAGTATAATTAAACAAGGCTGTTGACGCTTTAGGAGGAGAAGCTTTTTGTCACACCCAAATGTGAGTTGCTTTTCTGAGGGTATTTGTACAATATAAAAAAGTGTAATTTCTGTAAAAACTCCAACACATCTAATGTACACAAGGAAGGTATATACAAATAAAAGTCTTTGTTTTATTTCTATATGTCTTACATTATAATCCGAAATCATATCAAAAGTAGTTTTTATTTTTATTTTAATTCTCAGTATCTTCTTGATACTTGATGGTGAAGTGAGACAATGTTCTTTACTCTCACATTAAAATAACCACAATTTATCATATAAATACTAATTAGTATGTTATCTCCAGTATGGATTATGAATGCAGTATGTTTTACAGAAATCTTCAGTCTCGGTGTCTTATGAAGATATGCATTGAGAATTTCCCTGAGTACTCTAGGCATTGCTCTAGATTTTAGAGCAGGCAAAATTAAAAGTACTTTTTTTAATCTTTTATTTCCTCTTTTAGTGTTCATCAGTATATTCAGGCTGTAGTAGAGCCTGTGTGATATCTTTACTGAGTTTCAGTTCACACAAGCACTCCCATGATTATAATTGTTCCCCACCCTCTCGAAATATTACTCACTGCCACGTTTACAAATAATTAGATTATTAACATAATACAATGGAAAAATCTAAAAAAATGCGCCACCACCCAAAAGATCTTGCGTCAGTATTTTTTGCATAAATATTTAGTTCAACAGTATCAGATCACATCATTCAAATGACAAATATGATCATGAAAGTATTTATTATGCAAACTAAAATAGAAATAATCCTAATTGGTAAGTCAGTAACTGACAGTGTATGAACTGCTCAGTACAACTTTATTATTTCACAATGAGTGATTTTACCCCAACACCTTACACCACAGACCTGCAGTACCTGCAGTATCATCATTTATATTAAGTGTGTAATCTTGTATACAGTGTAGATTTATTAATTGCTAGAGACGCAAAGCACTATTGTACGTCGCTCTGGATAAGGGCATCTGCTAAGTGCCGCAAATGTAAATGTAAAAGGTATCAAAACTCTATTGTCTGTGTTAATGCTGAAAATACAGAATTCTCCTCCATACTGAATGACATGAACACGTTTTGATTTAGTTACACTCACATAAACACCTTCCCACCCAAACACACACTGGCAATTTAAGAAGCAGACAAGGTAAAAAATTTTTACAGAATATACCACTGGTGTTGACTAAATTCAAGAAATTAGGTGTGAAAGATCAAAGAGTTTGGTTTTTAATGTTGTTAGAGGAACTATATAAAAAATGATATATAGTGCAACTGATGGACAACGGTCTTGTTGCAGCTTTGCACTCATATACAATACATTTTAACTGTTGTAATTCTTTCAAAACAGAATACTAGAAAAAACCCAGAGAAATGCAGATTTAAAAAGTGTAGTGAACTTCCTACTTCTGTACATTAGGGTGTGTTTTTTATTTAAACCAGGGGTGCATATATAGAAATTAGATGAGTCTTCAAGTGACAAGGAGAAGATGTGTGTGTGTGTGTGTGTGTGTGTGTGTGTATGTATGTGTGTGTGTGTGTGTGTGTGTGTGTGTGTGTGTGTGTGTGTGTGTGTGTATGTTTGTAGGCCACAGTGTACTCTAGTGAATGGAGTTCTAAGCTATGTGTAGAAACTATGACACTGTAGTGTACTGCTCAGACTAATATGAATAAAGTTTCGAGGGATTAAGGTATGGTGTGGACTCATCCATGCTTATTTTTAAAGATCTACAATAAACTTCTAATAATATGAATATTTACATTTAATACATATATCAATCAATACATCCTAATACAGGCTCACTAAGTCATGGATAAAAAAAAAAAACATAAATGTAACGTTTAAAGTTCTTTGAAGAGTCAAGATTCAAATATATGTCTAGTTAGCCAATTCGATTAATTAGTGTGTATATATATATATATATGCATGCAGCCATGGACAAAAATATTGGCACCCATGCAATTTTGTCAGAAAATGCAACACTTCTCTCAGAAAATTGTTCCAAATGCAAATACACACCTGTGGAACACCTGTGGCAAGTAACAAGTGTGGGCAATATATTAATCACACCTGCAACCAGTTAAAATGGAGATAAGTTGCCTCAGCCTTTGTGTTGTGTGTCACACTGAGCATGGACAATATAAAGAAGTATAAAAAGTTGTCTCTGTGGATTTGAGAAATAAAATTGTGGAAAAACATGGACAAATCTAAAAAAATGCGCCACCACCCAAAGGATCTTGCGTCAATATTTTTTGCATAAATATTTAGTTCAACAGTATCAGATCACATCATTCAAATGACAAATATGATCATGAAAGTATTTATTATGCAAACTAAAATAGAAATAACCCTAATTGGTAAGTCAGTAAATCTCAAGGCTACAAGTCTGTCTCCAGAGATCTTAATGTTCCTGTGTACACTGTGCACAATATCATCAAGAGGTTTACAGTCCATGGCACTGTAGCGAACGGAAGAGCAAAATTAATAAAATAATTAAAACAAAGGATTGTTCGAATGGTGGTTAAAAAAAATTTAAGCTGATCTGCAGACACAGGGTAGGGGAGACCCAGGAGGACACCACTGCTGACACAAAGGCATAACAAAGCAAGCCTGGAGTTTGCCAAAATGCACAATCCTTCTGGGAGAATGTACTGTGGACAGATGAGACAAAAGTAGATCTTTTTGTTAAAAGGACAACATGGCCCTTTTTACAGAAAAAGAATTAAGTCCTCCAAAATGGCACCGCAGATAGCTGCCTCGGTGTGGAACTCTCGAGTTGCTTTATGGTTTTTGTTAGTTTGTCCTGTCTTTTGTCTTTTGTGTACAGTCACTTTTACCAGGGATGAATTGCTGAACTTTCAGCAGAACACACAATACAATCTTTTACCGGTTTTTGACTATTCAGACATTTTGCTGGACATTGCAAAAGTGAGTCGAGCTCCGAACAGCGCGGCTTTAGAACTGCGCTGCCTAGTGTCCATCTGGTGAATCTCTGCTCATTACCCAACAAAATGGACGAACTTCTTTTGCTCTCCCGTACAAATAAGGACTTTTTAAATTCTGTTTCTTTGTGTTTCATTGAAACCTGGGTAAACGAAGCCATTCCGGATAGTGCGTTACATCTGCCAGGATTTGAGCTGTTCAGAGCGCACCGCGACATAGAATCGACATACAGATGTAACAGTTATGAAGAAGTTGTCCTGATCTACAAGCGTTCCTCATCAACTGTAAGCGTTTCTACTTGTCGCTTTCATTCTGCTCAGTGTTTATTTTTCTTCACAAGCGTGTGTCAATGCACCGCTGCAACAGCTGGCCGATCAGATCGCAGACACTGAGCAACAACACCCGAACTCTGCTATATTCATTCTCAGGGACTGCAATAAAGCAAACCTCACACGGGAACTTCCAAAGCTCAACAGCAAATTACATGTTTTACCAGAGACAAAAACATTCTGGACCACAATAGAGAATTTCATATCGCTCCGTCTGCAGAGCTGATTTATGACTCTCTGACCACTGCCTTCTTCATTTTCTCCCTACATACTGGCTAAAACTCAAATCTGCTAAGCCTGTAGTAAGGACTGTAAAAAGATGGAACAGAGCAATGAAACAGAGCAAACATTATAAGCCTGTTTTAAGTGCACTGATTGGAGTGTTTTTGAAGCTGCTGCCTGATGGTGGTAGCTCAGTGATTAAGGCATTGGACTTTTGGATCGGAAGGTCACAGGTTCAAATCCAACCGCCACCACCAAGCTGCCACTGCTGGGCCCTTAAGCAAGGCCCTTAACCCTCCCCTGCTCATTTGTAAGTCGCTCTGGATAAGGGTGTCTGCCAAATGCCATAAATGTAAGTGATCTGGATCTGCTCACAGACTCTAATAGTTTATATCAGTTTCTGTGAGGATATATGCATTACAACCAGGATTCATTTTACATACAACAACAATAGGCCATGGAATACAGCAAAACTCAGACGGCTTTGACAGGCCAAAAATTTATTGCCTACAGGAATGGGGACAGGATCTTGCACAATCAGGCCAAGCACTCACTGACAAAGGAGATTAGAGTAGCTAAGAGGAGCTACTCTAAAAAGCTGGTAAATCAGTTCTCAGCCAATGACCCTGATTCAGTGTGGAAAGGCCTGAGAGACATCACAAGCATCAGGTCTTCAGGAAACAAAAAAGAAGAAAAACACCAGGACCAGAGTTAGTTTCACCAGCCTGTCCAAGAACCTGTGCAGACCAGCTGGCATGCATCTTTTCACAGATTTTTAACAGATCACTGGAACTGTGTAAAGTGCATACCTGCTTTAAATGTTCCACCATCCCAAAGAAGGCAAAAATCACTTGACTTAATGACTACAGACCTATTGCACTAACACCTGTTTCATAAAGTCATTTGAGAGACTGGTGTTGGCTTATTTGAAGGACATTACTGGACCCTTGCTGGACCCCCTGCAGTTTGCTTACTTAGCAAACAGGTCTGTGGAGGATGCAGTGAAAATTGGACTGCACTTCATCCTGCAACATCTGGACAAACAGAGGACTTATGTGAGGATCCTGTTCATGGACTTAAGTTTTTCCTTCAACACCATTACAACAACACTCCAGCTTGGCAGCGAGCAGCATGCAGTTTCTCAGAAACAGCCAAAAGGGCCATCTCTGTGGAATGTGCTGCTTTGAACCCAGACTGATTAGAATCATGAAGGTTGTTCTGTGAGAGATAGACAGACAGGAGATTTCGAAAGAAAGGAGAGAAGTGATACCGGTCTGTAGTTGTTGATGTCTGATGGATCCAAAGCAGGTTTCTTCAAGATGGGAATGACCCTTGCTTGCTTGAAGGTAGTTGGTACATAGCCAGATGTTAATGACCCGTTGATGATTTTGGAGATGAAGGGCAGGAGATCCTGTGTGATGGTCTGAAGCATAGTTGAAGGGATTGGATCCAGAGGACAGGTGGTGGGATTGCAAGATTGGATGACTTGCAGTATCTCATCTTCTGTTAAGGTTGAGAAGCTTGACAGAGACGTAGTGGATTGTCGGCTATGTTGTGTAGTCGTTGTCGGGGAGGAAGAGAAGGTCTGGCAGATTTTCTTAATCTTCTCATCATAGAAGAAGGCAAAGTCATTAGCAGTCAGGGAGGATGGAGCAGGTGCAGCAGGGGGGTTGAGTAGTGAAGAGAAGATGTTGTGAAGCTTATGAGGATCTTGTGCAGAGGCCTCAAGCTTTTCCTTGTAGAAGGCAGTTTTGGCAGAAGTCACAAAGAAAATTTAGTCAGGAGTGCGCGGTAAGATGCAAGGTCTACATCGAGCTGTGATTTTTTCCACTTCCTCTCTGCAGATCTGAGCTCTCGTCGACTGCTGCGCAAAACTTCTGACAGCCACGGTGTTGAACAAGAAGACTTCTTGGGTTTTGTAGTCAAAGGGCAGAGGAGGTCCATGGTTGAGGAAAGAGATGAGAGGAAGGAGTCTGTAGCAACGTCTAAGGGTAGAGAGGAAAAGGAGTCAGGGTCAGGAAGAGATGAAAGAGTACAGGAAGCTACAGAGGAGGGAGAGATGGAGTGAAGGTTAGGACGGATAAGAGAGACATGTAAATTATTTTTAGGTTGAATAGGAAGAGTGATTAAAAAGGAAACCAGGTGATGATCAGAGATTGGAAGTGGAGTGGCAGTCATGTCTGTAGCTGGAGTAGGGTGGGTGAAAACCAGGTCCAGAACATTTCCTCCTTTGTGTGTTGGAGGGCAGCTGTTAAATGTCAAGGAGAAGGTATTCAGAAAAGGCAAGAGGCAAGATGACTGAAGTTTGTCAGATGGGAGGTTGAAGTCACCAAGAACTGTCAGAGGGGTGCTGTCAGAGGGGAAAGTACTGAGGAGTGTGTCCATCTCTTCTAGGAAGTCTCCAAGGGGACCAGGGGGGCGGTAGATGACAATAATGAAAAGGTTGATTGGAGAGGTAACTGAAACTGCATGAAATTCAAAAGAAGACATGGTTAAATGAGACAAAGGGAGAGGTGTGAAACACCATCTCTGTGATAAGAGTAGACCTGTACCACCACCTCTACCAGTTTCTCTTGGTGAGTGAGAGAAAGCATAGGCAGAAGACAGAGCAGCTGGTGTAGCAGTGTTCTGTGGGGATATCCAGGTCTCAGTAAGTGCCAGAAAGTCGAAGGTGTAGTGGGAAGCCAAGCCTGTGATAAAGTCAGCTTTCCTTACAGCTGACTGGCAATTCCAGAGCCCACCTACCACCACTGTTTGAGATTGAGACAACAGGGGAGGGTTGATGAGGTTACTGGCAAATGTGACATCTGTTTTGTGGATGGGAACGTCTGTGTTTGTAAGAGATGACTACAGAGATGGGTTTGAGGCACATGACTGATCTCCCAATTTGAGATCAATGTGTTTTAAAAGAAAAAGTACAAATAAGAATTTATAGATAAACACTAAGCGTTACTGGCTTAAGGGGGGCTACCTACAAGCTGGTTGCACCTTCAATATAAGTGAGTAAGCCCTGCCCACAATTCACACCTCGAGTGAGACTGAAACTACCCTTGATTAATCACCTGACCAAACTAATAAGAACAGACCAACACTCTAGAATCAGATAGATATACAAAGTTAGAATCCTACCTTACCAGAAGAGAGTAGATTCAAGATAGAGCTAAAGCACACTTGGATATACTTTTCTAGAATTTGGATATACTTTTCAGCATTGATGGTGCCTTTCCAGATGTGTAAGCTGCCCATGCCACACGCACTCATGCAACCCCATACCATCAGAGATGCTGGCTTCTGAACTGAGCGCTGATAACAACTTGGGTTGTCCTTATCCTCTTTAGTCCGGATGACATGGCGTCCCAGTTTTCCAAAAAGAACTTCAAATTTTTATTTGTCTGACCACAGAACAGTTTTCCACTTTGCCACAGTCCATTTTAAATGAGCCTTGGCCTAGAGAAAATGCCTGCGCTTCTGGATCATGTTTAGATATGGCTTCTTTTTTGACCTATAGAGTTTTAGCCAGCAACGGTGAATGGTACGGTGGACTGAGTTCACCGACAATGTTTTCTGGAAGTATTCCAAAACCCATGTTGTGATTTCCATTACAGTAGCATTCCTGTATGTAATGCAGTGCCTTCTAAGGGCCTGAAGATCATGGGCATCCAGTATGGTTTTCCGGCCTTGACCCTTATGCACAGAGATTGTTCCAGACTCTCTGAATCTTTGGATGATATTCTGCACTGTAGATGATGAGAACTTCAAACTCTTTGCAATTTTTCTCTGAGAAACTCCTTTCTGATATTGCTCCACTATTTTTAGCCGCAGCATTGGGGGAATAGGTGATCCTTTGCCCATCTTGACTTCTGAGAGACACTGCCCCTCTGAGAGGCTCTTTTTATACCCAATCATGTTGCCAATTGATCTAATAAGTTGCAAATTGGTCCTCCAGCTGTTCCTTATATGTACATTTAACTTTTCCGGCCTCTTATTGCTACCTGTCCCAACTTTTTTGGAATGTGTAGCTCTCATGAAATCCAAAATGAGCCAATATTTGGCATGACATTTCAATAAAGTAAATAAAATATGTTTATGAGATTAGTAAATTATTGCATTCCTTTTTTTATTCACAATTTGTACAGTGTCCAAACTTTTTTGGAATCCGGTTTGTAATATTCACATTTAGATTAGATAAAAAAAGTTATAATTCCATAGTTAAGTTATTTTAGATTATTACCTTATTTCTTTAAAATCTGCTTCAGTAGTAGGAAATGTATATGTCAGAGAACCACCAGCCACCCCTCGCTCTGTCACTCAACACTCTTGCTCAGCCTCTCCATCCTACTATTCCCCTACCTGCAGTTAGGTGCCACCCAAGTGGCAGCCTGTTGCAGCAGCTCCCTATTTCTCTAGTGCTTTTAACACCATCCAACCTGCGCTCCTGAGGGATAAGATGGTGTACATGGGAGTGGACCATCATCTGTCTGCCTGGATACTGGAATACCTCACAGACCGACCACAGTATGTGAGGACTCGTGACTATGAGTCTGCCATGATTGTCTGCAACACTGGAGCCCCGCAGGGAACGGTTCTAGCCCCGTTCCTCTTCACCGTCTACACAGCAGACTTCATGTTTAGCTCAGCAACCTGTCACCTACAGAAGTTCTCTGATGACTCTGCCATCGTTGGTCTGATCATGGATGATGATGACAGGGAGTACAGAGGACTTATACAGAACTTTGTGGACTGGTGCCAATGGAGCTGCCTCCAGATAAATGCGGGGAAAACCAAAGAACTGGTGGTGGATTTCCGTAGGCACAAACAAACTTTATCACCAGTGAACATTCAGGGAAAGGACATTGTGAGAGTGGACTCTTACAAATACCTGGGTGTTTACCTAAACAACAAACTGGACTGGACAGACAACACTGAGGCAATTTACAAGAAAGGTCTTCTGGAGTGCAAGAAGAGCTACTGAAGACCTTTTATGACTCTGTTGTGGCCTCATCCATATTCTATGGTGTGATTTTGCTGGGGCAGCAGCATCTCTACTGCAGACAGGAAGAGACTGTACAAGCTGTTCAGGAAGGCCAGCTCAGTCCTGGGGATTCCCCTGGACACTGTACAGGAGGTGGGAGAAAGGAGGATGGTAGCAAAACTATCATCATTGCTGGAGAACACCTCTTACCCCCTGTATGTAACCGTTACATTGTTGAGCAGCTCCTTCAGTGACAGACTGTTACATCCCAAGTGTCTAAAGGAGCGAAACAGAAGATCTTTTCTCCCTGCTGCTATTAGACTTTACAATCAAAGCTGCTCCCAGTAAAACCAGTCACCAAAATACACACTGTTATTACTGTTTAACTGTGTAATAACATTACCTGTGTGCAATATTACCTGACATATGTGCAATATTACCTGCAATACATGCAATACCACCTGTGTGCAATACTACCTGCAATACATACTTTTTTTTTCTTCCCTTATTTGTATTTATACATTGTACTGTGTATATACTGTATATTATAGTATGTGTATATTCTTTTTATATATTTGCATTTATTTTTATTTCTTTTCCTTGCTGCTGTAACTAAGAAATTTCCCCACTGTGGGACTAATAAAGGTATATCTTATCCTATCTTACACCTGTCCTCCATTTACCCATCCCTTTTATAAGGTCCCTATTCCCCTTCACTCACTGTCCGATCTACAGGTTACTACCATAGATCATTCCAGTGTGTTTGGGGTTATTGCTCTGTTGGAAAACAAATTATGGCCCCTTTAAGTGTAAACTAGATAGGGTGGCATATTTCTGCAGAATGCTGTGGTAGCCATGCTGGTTCGTGTGTCCTCAATTCTGACTAAATCACCAACAGTGTCATCAGCAAAGCTCCTCCACACCATCACACCTCCTCCTCTATGCTTCACAATGGGAACCACACATCTGTAGCGACTGGGGGATAAGAGGGACAAACTTATAATACAGATAAATTGAGTATATAGTTGGAAGCACAGTCTGCCCGCTTTCTCCACCATTATATGTAGCGAATTTAGCTCGCAAAGAAAAGGGAATATTTATAAGTAATTATAACGTGTTATAGTTACTCCTAAATATTTAAATTAAGTTGAATTGACGGTAATGGAATTAACATTACACTTATTTGTCTGTTCGTCCGGCAAACAGACAGTATAATTTTATATTAATTCTATAAAAGAGGTCTCTCCCTGGCCAAGAAAGACGTAACCCCCTTTTACTTTATACCGTAAATTAAATTATTTAAATAGAGCATGTAGTTCAGACCTGATGTTTGCAGGAACTTCGCATTTATGGAACATACTCAGAGACGATCACTTATGAAAAATACGGCGTTTAATGAATGAGACAAACACAACATAAAACTAACTACACAAACAAACAAACAAAAAGAAATAAAGAAAATAAAATTAAAATAAAATAAAATAAACGAAAGTTGAAATTATGAAAGGAGGAAGGGAAAGGAATAAGGAGGTAAAAGGAGGAAAGGGCAGCTTACTTCAAATTAATCACATCCTAACTGAGATATCGTCACGGAAATTTAAATTCGCCTTAATATTAAGGGGCTCAAACTTAACACGCATCTAAATTAGTTGGTAAACCGGTTACTTGCATTGACTTGTTGCACAAGAGTCTGGATGCGGTAGACAAAAGAATCTTGGACGAGTCGGTTAGGATGGAGTCAGATGTTCTTCCAGCTTCTCCTGAAGATCAGAGCAGTTGGTGTTTTGAAGATAAAGCTTGCTGGAAGATCTCAAAGAGATTTGAGATCTCATCCCAAGAATCGCTGCTGAGCTGTTCGAGCGTCCGACTCTCCAGGCCATCGGGCCCCAGACGCCGGGCCCCGGGGTCCGAGCCTTTCCGGTCGAGCCGAGTGAGCGAGTTGCTCTCTTGACTGATCTCCGACTGGACCCGACTGCACTCTGACTGGACTATGATTAGTTGGGTTCAAGATGTTTTAAAGGTCCTGAACCCCACCCATCCTTGGGGGAATGGCCAATGCTATGGCCTGAAATTTTGGAGGAAAAACTTCCTTTGTTCATGCATCTGTGGGCATGGTTTCCGGGCTATACTTGCTTTTGGAGGACTTTAAAGTTTTATTCAAAGTGAATTAAGACGAAGTGAGATTAAGATTATTTCATGATAAAATGTACCATTATTTGAAAAATAAAGAAACAGATAATTTTGCGGTCATTTGGATACTAAACATGAAAGGAATGACAGTATAAGGCAGAGGTACATTAACTTACAGAGATCAGTAATTAACTGATGTTAATACAATGTTGTATTCTGATAAATAAAATGCACCGTTGTCAGGAAAGTAAAGAACAGATAAGTCAATCAAGCCTTAAGAAGAAAAGAAACAACATTTAACACAGAGTTATATTACTAAACATTTTAAGGTTTGAATATTATTGATGTAGAGTTAAACACTTGCTTTATTTATAGTAGTAGATACAAACAAGATGTATGTTTGTATCATGTGAAATGGGACATTATATTTATTATTTAATTAATAAAAGAATGCTCCTTTCGGTGTGTGTGTCTGCATATGTGTGTGTGTCACAAACAGACGTACTGGGGCCGAGTTCCGAGAGTGAATTGTTTTATGGTCTGAGGGTCGCTGTGAATTAAACCAGAGAGGCCAGGGGGGTTATCTGGTTTTCGGGGTGGTGTGTGTATGTGTGTGTGTGTGTGTGTGTGGGTGTGTGTGTGTGTGTGTGGTATAGAGACTGGCTTGTGTTATCAGTCTTCCGGGGGGGAGTGTGACACTTTACTCATACACCACCCCAATAAAAGTTTCACCTTTTGATTGAGATGTAGATGTCATAGGTTAAAAGGAATGCCTGGGACATGAAGTCTAAATGACCTGTGCCAGACGCTACACATCCATGAACTGTCCTTCAGCCCCTGTACGTCTAACAGATATGATGTTTGGAAAAAAAATCTCAACTTCAGACTCATAAGGCTAAACAGTTTTTCCAAAAATTCCATGTGTTTTTTCATAGTTTGGATTCTTCAGTATTTATATACAATGTTGAAAATAATAAAAAAAACAAAACAAAACACTGAAGGAGTTGTGTCCAAACCTTCGACTGGTACTGTTTTCGGTAGTGATTGGATCACTGTCTGGCCGCATTGAACTCGATGTCTACAATCACCATTCTGCTACACTTTAGATGTAGCTCCCCTTAAAAGAAAAATTAGAAGAGAAAATAAACTGTTGCTGTGGTATAATGACCACCAGTGCAACTTAAAACAGGCCACTCAAAAATTAGAACATAAATGATGTCAAAATAAATAGTCAGTATTTCAAATAGAAGGAAGAGCCCAAGGAGGAGAAGGAGTGAAGGAAGAAGTCTACAGAAACGGCAGGAAAAGGAGAAGTGGAGGAGAGTGGAGTTTCGGGTTGGTACTTTAAATGTGGGTAATATGAAGTAATATAAAGATTGGCCTCAACCATATGTGCCCACAGTCTGTGGACTACCTCGAATTTAAACCGCTGAAGTACCAGATACCACCAGGTGATCTACGCGTTGGGATCTTTCAAGCGATGTAGTCACTGGAGCGGAGTGTGGTCTGAACAGAGAGTGAAGACCCGTCCCAACAATAGTATCAAAGGGTGAGGACTGCCCATTTGATTGCCAGGCACTCCTTCTCCATGGTACTGTACCGGCCAACCTTCTGCAAATTCAGTAACAACAAGCCATGATTCACAGCCAAACTGAAAAAACTTTGACATTCCAAGGAAGATGCCTAGAGAGGGGAGGACAAAGCAGGCCAGGAACCTACTGACAAAAGAGATCAGAATAGCCAAAATAAGCTACTCTGAAAAGCTGAAAAGCAGGTTTTCAGCTAACGTTCCTGCATCAGTGTGGAAAGGCCTCCAAGATATCACAAACTACAGGAGACCACCCCTCCCTACTGAAGCAAACAAAGACCTGGTTGACAACCTCAACACCTCGACTGCAGGTTTGAGAACAATATCTTCACACCTCTCATCCAACCCAGCCCAGTGTCTGCCCCCATCACACCTCTGGGAACCCCTCTTACAACTCCTCCCAGCAATCAAGTTGCGTTCACGATTTGTTGAAGAGGATGTGTATCGGCTCTTTCAGAGACAGAAGACAAGGAAAGCTCCCGGCCCAGATGGCGTCTCCCCCTTTTGTCTCAAAGCATGTGCTGACCAACTGGCTCCCATCTTCACCTATATCTTCAACAGATCACTGGAGCTGTGTGAGGTCCCCTCCTGCTTTAAACTCTTCACAATCATCCCGGTCCATAAGAAACCCCCCATTACTGGACTGAATGACTGCAGGCCTGTCACTCTGACATCTGTCGTCATGAAGACCTTTGAGAAGCTGGTATTGGCCCACCTAAAGAAGGTATTTGGACAGTCAGCACTAGTGCTCCTCAGGGATGTGTCCTCTCCCCACTGCTATTCTCCCTCTATACGAACGATTGCACATCAAGTGACCCAACTATTAAACTCTAGTAAATCACTAGTCAAGTCAAGTCAAGTTTATTTCTATAGCGCTTTTCACAACAGACATTGTCTCAAAGCAGCTTTACAGAACTCAACAGTCAAGGTGAATGGTGTGCATTTATCCCTGATGAGCAAGCCGTTGGCGAATGTGGCAAGGAAAAACTCCCTTAGATGTTATGAGGAAGAAACCTTGAGAGGAACCAGACTCAAAAGGGGAACCCATCCTCATTTGGGTGACATCAAGAGTTTGATCATAAATCTTTCAACAATACAGAACACTGGAGAGTGAGAACTAACATGAGCACTGGAGTATAAGATTATAAGTAATGTTCTTTCTACAGTCTTATACAGTCTTTATGGTTATAAAACTAGGAGCTACTGAGCAACTCATAAGATAGCTCGACATTTGTGATCATCACAGGTCCAGCACCAGCTTCTCCATGTCAGAGCCTTTAAACACTCCAGGAGGTCCAATGTCAAAACTCCGCACATATAGTGGGATCCAATTGGCACATGTACGTCCCTAGATGGTTCAGGATGTTTGTGAGTTCGGCATCTACTTCTTCAAAGGTCCATAATCTTCATGAGGTGGACGTGACTGGAGCTGGAGCAACCTCAGGATGCCTCGGGATGGGAAGAGAAAGAGAAGCAGTGGAGAGGAATTAGCGTAGCTGCTGTTCATGATATTAACAGCACAAGTTGATAATGTGCATGTGATCATATGTTCTGGAGCACAAGGTTATGATGTGAGACGTATGTTATGTGTAGGCTTTGCTAAAAAGATACGTTTTTAATCTGCACTTAAACTGGGAGAGTGTGTCTGAGCCCCGAACACTGTCAGGAAGATTATTCCAAAGTTTGGGAGCTAAATGTGAGAATGTTCTACCGCCTTTTGTGGACTTTGCTATTCTAGGAACTACTAGAAGTCCAGAGTTTTGAGATCTCAGGGAGCATGACGGATTGTAGCGTGTTAAAAGACTGGAGAAATACATGGAAGCCAAACCATTTAGGGCTTTATAAGTGAGTAGCAGTAGTTTGTAGTCGATTCGAAACTTAACAGGAAGCCAGTGTAGGGATGAGAAGATTGGGGTTATATGATCATATTTTCTTGACCTTGTGAGAACTCTGGCTGCTGCATTCTGAACTAACTGAAGCTTGTTTTTTTTAATGATGCAGGACATCCACCTAGTAATGCATTACAATAGTCTATTCTGGAGGTCATAAACGCATGGACGAGGTTCTCTGCATCAGATATAGACAACATGTTTCTTAGCTTAGAAATATTTCTAAGGTGAAATAATCTGTTTTTGTAATTTGGTTGATATGATTTTTGAAATACAAGTTGGATTCTAAAATAACTCCCAGGCCTTTTACCGTTGAACTAGTGGTTACAGAACATCCGTGTAAATGCAGGTTGAGATGCTGGAGCTTCTGTGTATTGGTTTTTGGGCCAATGAGTAAAATCTCCGTCTTATCAGAATTTAATAGTAGAAAGTTATGAGTCATCCAATCTTGTAATTCTTTAACACACTCAGTTATCCGAGCTAATTAAGCTGTATCGCCTGGTTTTGATGAGATGTATGGCTGGGTATCATCAGCATAACAATGGAAGCTGATTCCATGCTTTCCAATAATATTTTCTAAGGGAAGCATGTATATTGTGAAAAGTAGGGGTCCTAAAACTGAACCTTGTGGCACGCCATCATTTACTAGCATTAACCTGGATACCACTCCATTTAAGTTTACGAAATGGTAACTATCGGACAGGTATGATTTAAACCAGCTTAATGCCTGTCCCTGAATGGCGATATAATTTTGTAAGCGATCTAGGAGGAGATCATGGTCTATAGTGTCGAATGCAGCACTAAGATCTAGTAAAACTAACAGCGAGATGAAGCCTTGGTCTAAAGCTAAAAACAGGTCATTAGTAATTTTAACTAGAGCAGTTTCTGTGCTATGATGAAGCCTGAAACCTGACTGAAACTCTTCAAAGATATTGTTCTCTTGTAAGTAGGAACAGAACTGGGCAGCGACAATCTTTTCTAAAATCTTAGACATAAATGGGAGATTTCAAATGGGTCTGTAATTCGATAGTGTGTTTGGATCCAGATTAGGTTTTTTAATGAGGGGCTTAATAACTGCTAACTTGAGGGGTTTAGGGACGTGACCTAACGATAGTGAGGAGTTAATAAAATTCAGAAGAGGCTCAACAGCTGTATGGAACACTTCCTACAGTAGTTTAGTTGGAATAGGATCTAACTGACATGTTGCTGATTTAGCTTTGGTAATAACATCATACAGCTCTTCCTGTCCTGTACATGTAAAACAGTATAGTTGTGGAGTTTTAGGGTTAGGGTACCCTAACCCTAACCCGAGATTGTGTCAGGAGATGCTGTCAGAGGTTGTACCGACACAATTGTTTTTCTAATAATATGTTTTTTTCAGTGAAGAAATTCATAAAGTTCTCACTACTAAACTGTGATGGAACACATTTTTCAGATCCCTGATTTGTAGTTAGTTTAGCTACTGTACCGAAAAGGAACCTTGTTTTGGTTGTTTTCTATGAGTTTGCTCAGGTGTTCAGCTCTAGCAGCTTTTAGCGCCTGTCTGTAGCTGAGCATACTGTCTTTATACGCAATTCTAAATACCTCTAATTTAGTTTTCCTCCACTTTCTCTCCAGATTACGTGCTGTTCTCTTGAGGGCATGCGTATGACTATTATACCAAGGTGCAGGTGTTTGTTCCTTAACCTTTTTTAACCGGATGGATCACTCTGAGGTAAAATATCTATATCAGTGACGTCTGCTCCGTGGGATATTATTAAGTCTAATGTGTGGTTAAAACGATGAGTTGGTCTGGTGACGTTTTGTTTAACCCCAAAAGAGTTTAATAAGTCCACAAATTATAATCCTAGAGCATCTTTTGCATTATCTACATGAATATTAAAATCTCCTACAAGCAGCACTTTATCAAAGTTTATCAAGAGGTCTGAAAGAAAACAAGCAAACTCTTGAAAAAAATTAGCGTAGGGCCCTGGGGGTCTGTACACGTTGACCAGAGCGAGAGAAAGTAGGGGTTTTCTATGTATGTCTGAAAGTACAATTTTAAGAACGAGCACTTCAAATGATTTAAACCTGAATCTAATCCCTGACTTACATTAAGAGAGGCACTATAAATGGTTACCACCCCTCCCCACGACCAGTCTAAAGGGGCTCATGCTTATAAACATATCCTGACGGTGTAGACTCATTTAGACCCATATAATCACCTGGTTTAATCCAGGTCTCATTGAGACAGAGTGCTGAGTGATTATTCTCTGTGATTATCTCATTTACAATGAGTGCTTTGGGTGCAAGTGATCTAATGTTTAAAAGACTAAACTTTAGAACTTTTTTGTTACTGACCCTTTGCACCCTGAACACAACATCTTTCAGCTCCTCCGTTCTGGCAGGCGCTACAGAACTTTGTTCACCAAAACTGCCAGACACAGGAACAGTTTCTTTCCACAGGCAATCAGCCTCATTAACAACTCACCATAATTATATTTCCTGCCTTATATCTATAAGTACTGCACAGAACTGTCAGTAATCACATTATCTGTATGTTACACACACTATGGCTGTACAAAGTTTTATAGTAAACTCTTTATCATACCTGACACACAATACTGTCATTTGCACTACCATGCACTCACACCTTATGTACATTACTTAATCTGTCATATAATCTGTATCTTTATTTAATACTCATACTGTCAATATCGTCTCACATTGTCTGTATTGTCTTGTCTTGTCTGTTTTGTCTTGTATAGTCCAAGCTAAATGTATAGTTTTTAGTTATGTCTGTACTTTGAGAGTCACTAACAGCTGGAACCAAATTCCTTGTGTGTGTCAACACACTTGGCCAATAAACCTGATTCTGATACTGATTTGATTCTGATGTACAGCACTGGGCGCCACCACCTCCCTGCCCCCAGCCCTCTGTCTGATGTGTCTGACAGAGAGAAGTCAGGAGAATGTAAAAGCAGTCCACCTCAGAGTGCAGCTGTTATACAAAAAAAAACCTGCTGGCAAGACTCTGTCCACTGGACCATATCTGGAGTTCCCTTTTTTATTAAGATCAGTCAGCGAGCTGTTGATGTCCGAACAATTAGGGTCAAACCACCGATAATAGCCAGCCATCCCCACCTTCTTTTTGGTCTTGGGTCAATCACTTCCGTCTTATCAATTTGGGGATGCACCTGCCTATGACCAAAGTGGAAACCCAGATATCGTACTTCCACCCATCCAATTGCACACTTTTTTGGGTTTGCTGTGAGTCCTGCCTGGCTCAAGGTTCTCAGGATTGCTCTGAGGTGTTGCAAATGCTGCTGCCAATCATTACTATAGATGATTATGTCATTCAAGTAGGCAGCAGCATACCTGTTATGGGATCGGAGTATTCGGTCCATTATGCATTGAAATGTCGTTCGGGCCCCAAACAAGCCAAACAGAAGTCTCCATACCCCTCTGTCATCTACATCTGCCTCTTTCAAACCAACAACCTGCATGTCTTCCCACACCACATCCATAAACCTCCTCAATCCTCGGCATTCTCCTACTGATATAACCCATGTCCCTCCTCTCAACCATCTCAATCACGCCTCCCTCAACTTGTCTCCAAAATGTCCTACATGTGCTGTCCCTCTATCAAACTCATTTCTAATCCTGTCCATCCTCGTCACTCCCAATGAAAACCTCAACATCTTCAGCTCTGCTACCTCCAGCTCCACCTCCTGTCTTTTACTCAATGCCACTGTCTCTAAACCATACAACATCTCAGGTCTTACCACAGTCCTATAAACTTTCCCTTTCACTCTCACAGATACTCTTCTATCACAAATCACTCCTGCTATCACTCTTCTCCACCCACTCCACCCTGCCCTCCCTCTCATTCACACACATGTACTCTGTCTTACTCCTACTGACTTTCATTCCCCTTCTCTCCAGCGTGTACCTCCACCTCTCCAGGCTCTTCTCCACCTGCTACTTTCAACACAAATCACAATATCACCTGCAAACATCATAGTCCACAGAGACCCTTGTCTGGACTTGTCTGTCAACCTGTCCATCACCACTGCAAACAGGAAAGGGTTTAGAGTCAATCCTTGATGCAGTCCAACCTCCACCTTGAACCAGTCTGTTGTTCCTATTGCACACTTCACTGCTGTCACACTGCCCTCATACATGTCCTGCACCACCCTCACATACTTCTCTGACACACCTGACTTCCTCATACAATACCACAACTCCTCTCTCCACCCTGTCGTATGCTTTCTCCAAATCCACAAACACACAATGCAACTCCTTCTGACCTTCTCTATACTTCTCCATCAAAATTCTCAAAGCAAATAATGCCAGTGTTCGTTTTTACTGGGTAAAGGTCTGTATGTGGATGGCATTTAAGCACTCTGCACGGCTTGAAATGGAACAAACTGGCAACTGTCACAATGGACTGTTGTCCAAATCTGACGGCAAAAATGTTGGACTTTTGAAACTAATGCAAGATGCAGATCAGAAATTGGTATTTTTGCATTGTATTATACATCAGCATGTGTTGTGCAAGTCAGTGCTAAAAATTAACCATGTTATTGATGTTTTGACTAAAATAGTTAACTTCATCAGGGTGCGAGCATTGAATCACAGACAGTTTGTTGCACTTTTGGAGGAGCATGAGACTAAACTTAGGGACATCGGCTACCACACAGCTGTCAGATGGCTCAGCCTGGGCAAAGTCCTAAAAAGAGTTTGGGAGCTGAAAGCATTGATTCAAAAGTTTTGCGAGATGAAAGGTAAAGGTATGTGCTGCTTTTCATAAATAAATGCAATTAATATTATGCAGAATTGAGTTTAACTTTTTGGTTCGACCCTCCACAATATTTTTTGTTTCTTATGTGGCCCCGTGAAAAAAGAATTGCCCCCCCTGGGTGCATCTACATGCATGAACTTCCAAATCATATATTTGAGGTTTTGATTAAAGTGCTGCACTAAGCCATCAGTCGGAGAATGATAGACACTAGTATGAATCGATTAAATTCCTAATCATCTGTAAAGTTTGCGTAGTTTTCGTGACATGAAGGCTGTGCATTGATCAGTCAGGATCTCTTTCGGGATCCGACCCGGAAGATAACACAGAAGAGTGCTTCTGCAACAATACGTGCCGAGATGTTGCGGAGAGGCACTGCTTTCAGTTATCGCATCTCATAGTCCACCAAAACTAACAATTCAATTCAATTCAATTCAATTAATTTTTATTTGTATAACGCTTTTAACAATGAACATTGTCTCAAAGCAGCTTTACACAGATAATGTGGTGATTAAACGTACATATGTTCTTTGTAAGTAAGTTTGTCCCTGATGAGCAACTGTGGCAAGGAAAAACTCCCCGAGATGGCATAAGGAAGAAACCTTGAGAGGAACCAGACTCAAGAGGGAACCCATCCTCATCTGGGTTGCACCAAATGTCCATTTGAAGCAGATATACAAAGTTGCGGGGTACAGTGATGATGATCAGAAGCGAACTGTATTCCTGAGTCAGTGTAGCAGACTGTTAACATTAACTACAGTCCAAGCCATCCTCAAAGCACCTGTTTTACTCCGTAATAACATGGAACCACCCAAGGTGTTGATGAGAGACCATCCCAAGCTGCACAGAAGTGTGAAGATCCACGGAGAGAAGAGGGGCAGGAACAGTGGTCACTGGAGACTCAGGAGCATGTTTAACTCGACAGAGAGAGAGAGAGAGAGAGAGAGAGAGAGAGAGAGAGAGAAAAGAGGGTGACGGGAAGAGAAGGATATGGATTATTAAGTGTCCCTATTGGTTTTTGAAAGTTAATGTCACTGTGCAGTTTGGACTTTGGCAAGACTTGCTATAGCAGCATAACTAAAAGGGAGAACCAGAAGGTAACACAGACATGAGGGATCTCTGGGATAAGAGACGACCCACCACACCACCGTCAACAAACCCGAGTGAATGTGTGAATGTGAGGGGACGACAGCATACAAATATACCAGTTCACCAAACACTCTATATCCATGCTCCCTCCAGATCTGAGCCTTTACCTAAAAAAATAATCTACTGATAAAAGGCTTGACTAAATAAAATACGTTTTCAACCTCGACTTGAACACTGAGACTGTGTCTGAGTCCCGAACACTGATTGGAAAGCTGTTCCATAACTGTGGGGCTTTATAAGAGAAAGATCTGCCCCCTGCTGTAGTGTTCATTATTTGAGGAACCAACAGATAGCCAGCACCTTTTGATCTAAGTAGGCGTGGAGGATCATACTGGTACAGAAGTTCACTCCGATACTGCGGCGTGAGAGCGTTAAGTGCTTTATACGTCAGTAGTAGTATTTTATAATCAGTGTGAGATGTAATTGGGAGCAGTGTAGATGATTAAAACAGGGGTGATGTGGTCATATTTCCTAGATCTAGTGAGGACTCTTGCTGCTGCATTCTGAACTAACTGAAGCTTATTTATGCACTTACTCGCACACCCAGACAGTAAAGCATTACAGTAGTCTAATCTAGAAGTAACAAAAGCATGAACTAGTTTTTCTGCATCCTGTAACGACATCATATTTCTAATTTTAGCAATATTTCTAAGGTGAAAGAAGGCGATCCTGGTGATATTATTCACGTGAGACTCAAAGGAAAGACTCGGGTCAATAATCACACCAAGGTCTTTGACAGCCGTACACGCTGAAACAGAAACACCATCCAGAGATGCTACATAATCGGAAAGTTTACTTCTAGCTGCATGTGGTCCTAGTAAAAGTACTTCCGTCTTATCTGAGTTGAGCGGAAGAAAGTTATTAAGCATCCACTGTCTAATGTCCTTTACACACTTCTCAACATTGTTAAGCTGATCTCTCTCATCTGGCTTTGCTGAAATATACAGCTGTGTATCATCAGCATAGCAATGGAAGCGAATCCCATGTTTATGAATGATTTCACCAAGAAGCAGCATATATAAAGAGAAAAGCAGTGGGCCTAAGACAGATCCTTGAGGAACACCAAACTTTACCTCATAGAGTGTGGAGAACTCACCATTTACATCAACAAACTGATAGCAATCAGTCAAATAAGACCTGAGCCAAGAGAGAGCTGTTCCCTTTATTCCAACAACATTCTCAAGTCTAGCAAGTATTATAGTGTGATCAATGGTGTCAACTAAGGTGTCGACTAAGGTCGAGCAAAACAAGTAAGGAGACAAAACCCTGATCAGAGGCCAATAACAGGTAATTTACCACCTTAATTAGCGCCGTCTCTGTGCTATGATAAGGCCGAAATCCTGACTGATACATTTAAAAAATGTTATTTATAAGTAGGTGTGAGCAGAACTGCTGTGCTACAAACTTTTCTAGAATTTTGGATATAAAGGGGAGATTTGATATTGGTCTGTAGTTGGACAGCTGACATGGGTCAAGGTCAGGTTTCTTAATAAGGGGGTGGATAACTGCCAGTTTGAAGGATTTAGGTACATAACCAGTGCTAATGGAAGAGTTTATTATTTTTAAAACAGGTTCAATTAGCTCTGGAGTTATCTGTTTAAAGAAACTTGTAGGCAAGGGATCGAGAATGCAGGTTGATGATTTTGATGAGGAAATTAATGAAATTAAGTCATTCTCATGAATAGGAGTAAGGCTTTGTAGTTGATTGTCTGTTATAATGACACTGCTGTCTACAGGGTTACTTGTAAAATAATTTGGATTTATATTAACCGTCTGGATTTCTTGCCTGATGTTCTCAATTTTATTATTAAAAAGTTCATGAAATCATTACTACCTATTGATGTTGTGCATGTTAGTGTAGTGCTTTTATTCCCTATTAATTTTGCTACCGTGCTGAATAAAAATCTAGGATTATGCTTGTTATTTTCTATGAGGGTGGAGAAATATGCTGATCTAGCAGCACTAAGAGATTTTCTATAATTTAGGAGGCTCTCCTTCCATGCTATTTGAAATACTGTTAATTTTGTTTGACGCCATTTACGTTCTAGTTTTCGAGTGGTCTGTTTTAACATTTACATTTACATTTGTGGCATTTAGCAGACGCCCTTATCCAGAGCGACGTACAAAAGTGCTTTGAGTCTCTAGTAATGAATAAATCTACACTGGTACGCAAGATTACAAACTTAATATAAATATAACTCGAATTCTACAAACTTGGAAAGTGCTAATTTAGGTATTTCAGGAAGAGGTAGGTTTTCAGTCGTCGTTTGAAGATAGTCAGAGACTCTGCTGTACGGACATCTAGGGAAAGTTCATTCCACCACCTCGGTCCCAGAACAGAGAAGAGCCTTAAATTGTACTTACCTCTCATTCTGAGAGAAGGAGGTACCAGTCGAGCAGTGCTGGAGGATCTCAGACAGCGTGGTGCAGTGCGAGATGTGATGAGGTCACTGAGGTAAGATGGTGCTGGTCCATTTTTGGCCTTGTAGGCAAGCATCAGTGTTTTGAATCTGATACGTGCAGCTACTGGAAGCCAGTGAAGGAAGCGCAGCAGTGGGGTGGTGTGGGAAAACTTGGGCTGATTGAACACAAGTCGTGCAGCTGCGTTTTGGATCATTTGCAGTGGACGAATAGCGTTCAGGGGAAGACCTGCCAGCAGAGAGTTGCAGTAGTCAAGTCTTGAAATGACAAGAGACTGAACAAGCATCTGGGCAGCCTGTATGGACAGAAATTGTCGAATCCTTCGGATGTTATAGAGAAGAAATCGACAAGAACGAGCAACATTAGCGACATGTGGGAAAAAAGACAGTTCATTGTCCATAGTTACCCCAAGGTTACGAGCAGTGGCTGAAGGGGAGAGCAGAGAGTCATGAAGTGTTATTTGGAGATCTTGACCTGGAGATGAATCACCTGGGATGATCTTTAAGGTGTGTGTATGATCATTATACCTCTGTGCTAATTTTTTCTCCCTGATCATTTTGGTCTTAAGGGGAGCTCCATCATCTATAGTGTAACGTAACGTTGTTTCTAGATGTCCACTGGCCCAGTCGAGCTCTGCGGGGTCTGACGAAGATCTATCTAATATCGTAATTTCTGGAAGATTATTGATAAAACGCACTGCTGTAGCTTACATGAAAGTACGCTTAACACGGTAACGTGGTGAGGTAGAAATGCAGTGACTGAGGCAGATTTTAAACGAGATTAGATAATGGTCTGAAATAGCTTCAGGCTGTGGAATTATGACTAAGTTTTTTATTTTTAATCCAAATGTTAACAGCAAATCGAGAGTGTGTCACCACTATGAGTGGGTCCTATAACATTCTGATTAATTCCAACTGACTTTAGAATGGATACAACTGCTACTCTTAACGAGTCTTCCTGATTATCAAAATGAATATTAAAGTCACCAATAATTAATGCTTTGTCTACAGAAGTTGCTAAATTTGTGATGAAATCTGCAAATTCTATTAGAAAATCAGAGTAGGGCCCTGGGGGTCTATAAATAATAATTAGTGGAATTGACTGACTGGACCTGCTTTCAGACACTGAATATTTTATGTTGGTGTAAAGAACTTCAAATGTTTTGCATTTTTGTTTAGTCTTTTGTGTGACGTTTAGATTATTATTATAGATAGCTGCGACTCCGCCTACTCTGCCATTTAGACGGGGTTGGTGTATGTAACTATACCCAGGAGGACTCGCTTCATTTAATGCTACATATTCATTCAGTTTAATCCATGTTTCTGTCAAACACATTATATTAAACTCCTGGTCGGTAATAATTTTGTTTAGTCAGCGCTTTTGACGTGAGAGATCTAATATTCAACAATCCTATTTTTAGATCAGAGGTGCTGGCTGTGCGTTCAGTCCTATTTAATTTAATGCTAATCAGGTTACTAAGACAGACATTCTGATAATTCCTATATTTTGGTTTTGCTCGGGGGACAGACACAGTCTCAACATGGTGGATCCTGAGTGACGACTCTGTGCAGCTAGCAGACGGTCGGTTTAGCCTGTCTGTCTGCTCCCTGGCCTTGGCTCTAGACGGTCACTTGTTAACTAGTGCTGTTCTGAGACTATTACCTATACTACAAGAAATGAGAGCAGCACCTTCCCGGGTGGGATGAATACCGTCCCGCCCTTACAGGCCAGCCTTGCCCTCAAAAATGCTCCAATTATTAATGAAGCCCACATTGTTTTTGGAGCACCACTCAGACATCCAGCAGTTCAGCGACCATAACCTGCTGTAGGCTACATCGCCACGTCGCATTGGGATGGGGCCAGAGCATGCTACAGCATCGGACATTGCCTTCACCAAGATGGCGGTGCGGCAGTAGCTCACAGCGGCCTCTCCGGATCCAAAAATGGTGCTTTCACCATATTTAGCGCGACCTTCCACAATACATGGACACCAGAGTCAGCTGTGTGCATGTGTACGACCGCCAGACACTGCTACAGTACAGGCATCATGCAACCAACAATCTGCATGATGATCTTATTAACAACCTTCGCGACCTCGGCTTGCTGCGACCTCCGCCACAAAGACCAGGCCCCCAGCCCTCTGTGTTAGCTGATGCCGGTGGCCGGGAGAGGAGACGTCGAAAGCGCTGTTCGATGAAGCGGAAGCGCGGCAAGCGGGTGGGTGTCCGTGCTAGGCTAAATGCTAACCCTAGCCGGCCGGCTCTTCCGTCCATTCTTCTTTCCAACGTCTGCTCCCTGGATAATAAACTGGACTACATCCGACTCCAGCAAACCACACGGCGAGAGTTTAGAGACTGTTGCGTCTTTGTTTTCACGGAGACGTGGCTCAGCGACAGAGTTCCGGATGCCGCCATCCAGCTAGACGGGCTAACTGTGTTTCGAGCCGACAGAAATGCAGCTCTGTGCGGTAAGACTCGCGGTGGTGGTGTGTGTGTTTATATCAACACGGAATGGTGTAAGAACTCTGTGCTTGTTTCATGCTACTGCTCATCGCTAGTGGAGTTTGTGACTGTTAGATGCAGACCTTTTTATTTACCACGGGAATTCACCACTGTTTACATCGTCGGAGTGTACATTCCTCCCAGTGCTAATGCTAAGGAGGCACTGAGTGAACTCTACGGCGCTATTAGCGACCTGCAGAATGCTCACCCCGACGGATTGTTTATTATCGCCGGAGATTTCAACCATGCGAATCTCAAGACTGTGCTTCCTAAACTCCATCAGCATGTGGACTTTGCAACGAGAGGAGCGAACACGCTGGATCTTGTTTACACAAACATCCCCGGCGCGTATCGTGCGGAGCCCCGCCCCCATCTCGGATACTCAGACCATTGCTCTGTTATGTTGATCCCAGCATACAGACCGCTCATCAGACGCTCTAAACCGGTTCTGAAACAGGTGAAAACCTGGCCAGAAGGAGCTACTTCTGCTCTTCAGGACTGTTTTGAGTGCACTGACTGGGACATGTTTAGAGAGGCTGCAACCAACGGCGATTCCATTAACTTGGAGGAGTACATGTCATCAGTGACCTGCTACATCAGCAAGTGCGTTGACGATGTGACCATCTCCAAGACCATCACTACACGCTCCAACCAGAAGCCGTGGATGACTGCAAATGTGCGTGTGCTGCTGAAACAAAGAGACTCTGCCTTCAGATCAGGGGACAAGGCGACCTTAAAAACAGCAAGGGCCAAACTGTCTTGTGCTATCAGAGAGGCGAAGCGCGCACACGCGAAGAAAATCCACAACCACTTCCAGGACAGTGGAGACACTCGGCGCATGTGGCAGGGCATCCAGGCGATCACGAATTACAAGACCACATCACCTGCTTGTGACCGTGATGCCTCCCTCCAAGATGCGCTGAACGACTTCTACGCCCGGTTCGAGGTGCAGAACAATGTGGTGGCGAGGAAGACCATCCCTCCTCCCACTGACCAGGTGCTCTGTCTAACCACAGCTGAAGTGAGGAAAACTTTATGCAGAGTTAACCCACGGAAGTCTGCTGGACCTGACAACATTCCTGGCAGAGTGCTCAGGAATGTGCAGAACAACTAGCAGATGTCTTCACTGACATCTTCAACATCTCCCTGAGCAGTAACGTTGTTCCCACATGCCTCAAGACAACGACCATCGTTCCTGTGCCAAATAAATCGACTGTCTCCTGCCTCAATGACTACCGTCCCGTCACGCTCACTCCCATCGTGATGAAGTGCTTCGAGAGGCTCGTCATGAGGCACATCAAGACACAGCTTCCACCCTCCCTGGACCCCATGCAGTTTGCGATCGTCCAAACTGCTCCACGGACGATGCCATCTCCACAACCGTCCACCTGGCCCTCACCCACCTGGATAACAAGGACTCGTATGTACGAATGCTGTTCATTGATTTCAGCTCAGCATTCAACACAATCATTCCTCAGCACCTGATAGAGAAGTTGAACCTTCTGGGCCTGAACACCTCTCTCTGCAACTGGATCCTGGATTTCCTGACTGGGAGACCTCAGGCAGTCCGGATCGGGAACAGCATCTCCAGCACCACCACACTGAGCACTGGAGCCCCTCAGGGCTGTGTGCTCAGTCCACTGCTGTTCACTCTGCTGACTCACGACTGTGTAGCAATGCACAGCTCGAACCACATCATCAAGTTCGCTGATGACACGACCGTGGTGGGTCTAATCAGCAAGAACGATGAGTCAGCATATAGAGAAGAGAAGCAAAGGTTAACTGCCTGGTGTGGAGCAAGCAACCTGTCTCTGAACGTGGACAAAACGAAAGAGATGGTTGTGGACTTCAGGCGAGCACAGAGCAACCAATCTCCACTGATTATCGATGGATCCTTTGTGGAGATCGTCAAGAGCACCAAATTCCTTGGTGTTCATCTGGCGGACAACCTCACCTGGTCACTTAACACCAGCTCCATCACCAAGAAAGCCCAGCAGCGTCTCTACTTCCTGAGAAGGCTGAGGAAAGCCCATCTCCCTCCCCCCATCCTGTCCATGTTCTACAGAGGGACCATTGAGAGCATCCTGAGCAGCTGCATCACTGCCTGGTTTGGGAATTGCACCGTCTCAGATCGCAAGACCCTACAGAGGATAGTGAGGACAGCTGAGAAGATCATCGAGTCTCTCCCTCTATCATGGACATTTACACCACACGCTGCATCCGCAAAGCACACAGCATTGTGGACGATCACACACACCCTCACACACATACTTCACCCTCCTACCATCAGGAAAACGGTTCCAAGCATTCGGGCCGTCACAACAAGACTGTGTAACAGTTTCTTTCCACAAGCCATCAGGCTTCTCAATACAAAGAACTGAACAGAACTCACACACACTCACTTACACACACACACACACACTCACTCTGTATGTTACTGAACTGTACCACCTGGACTAAACACAATCATCACTCATCTTGATCCACTCCACCACCATTTATATATTTATTATTATTTATACTGCACCTTGTATTCAGTATAATGTTTACATGCTGTTTTGCACCTTTTGTATTCAATAGAATGTTTACATGCTGTCTTTGCACCTCCTTGCTGCTGTTTTTTTGCACTACATTGCTCTGTTCTGTTTGTACTTTCTCCTGGGTATAGTTTTTACATTTCTCCTCACACAGTACTGTATATTTAAGTATACAGTAGGTTTACTAGTCGGCGCTATACTTGGTTTTTGTCTTTTGTCTTGTCTTGTGTTGTCTGTCTGCACTCTGTCTGTCTGTACTGTTCTTTTGTTTGCACTGTTTGCACCAGGCTGCACTCGATGCACTTTATGTTGTTTTGTTGTTTAGTGTAGCACCAGGGTTCCGGAGGAACGTTGTTTCGTTTTTACTGTGTACTGTGTACCACTGTATATAGTAAAAATGACAATAAAAGCCACTTGACTTGACTTGACTTGACTAATTTACACACCCCTATATTATTACTCTTAGTAACCTCTGACTGTCGAAGGCGTATATCATTAGCTCCTGTGTGAAAAACTATCTTAGAAAACCTGTGCTTTCCTAAGAATCTAAGCTGACCTGCTATGTCCGGCGCCCTGGCTTCCGGTATACACATAACCTGTGCTGCTGGTGCCCCTAAAAGTCTAGCTAATTTCACGTGCCTCAGAATGGAGTCTCCTAAAACCAGAGCTCTTTCAGGTTTCTCAGCGGGTGCTTTACTGAGGAGAGCAAACCTGTTGGACACGCGAAGTGGAGAGGAATGGTGCTCCCGTGGGCGAGCCTTAGCGTTAGCTTTAGCTTTGCGAGTATGCCGCCGAGTCGTCACCCATTCCTCACGCTCTTCCGAAAGCAAAAATAGACGAGATGGAGCCAACGGAAAGTGAAGGATGCAGGAAATCAAAACGATATTTTGATATTTTAAAGCGATGAAAAAAAAAACACAAAGCAATGCCCTCATGCAGTGTGCTCTAATGGCCCCATGAGGTCCATTCCAACTCTCTCAAATGGGAACTCGATTAAGGGTAACAAGTGCAAAAGCGATTTTGGATTGGCCGGTGAGTTCACCAGATGATGCTCAAGCACCACCTTCCCAACCAACATAGCGCACATCCTACAATGCTTCGTCTTGTTGCAGAACCCTTTCATACACATTCCTCTGAACAGTTGTGCAAAGGCAGGCCAATGCATTGCCAGAATTAGTGGATGGGTGAGGCGGGGACTAACCGTCGCCTGGATGCTATGCCTTTCTTTCCCGAATTGTACCGTAATGGCCACTAGTGGATATGCCTATGCACTGATCTCACCTTCATCCAGAATGGAGTATTCAGAGCCTCGCACCAAACCAGGCTTTGGTGGATGACAGTCTGCTCACAGCCAGAATCCACCAAAGTCTGTTGTATATCTCCTTGAATACTCGCTGGTATGCGATACGATCCAGCTCGATTGGGGGCAGCCTGTGGTGCCTCCGGGATCTGGACTATCACCTAACTCCATTACTCCTTACTCCCTAACTCTTCGCAACACCAGGAGATCAGCCAAGGCTTCCCTCCCGCATCTGTGTGGTCCGAGTCACCCATCTGAGGAACAGGAGACACAGAGACAGGGAGATATAATGTGGGGAAGGGAAGGGGAATGGGAGGTGAGTGGGAAGTAACAGGGGAAGAGCAAGAGAGAGAGGCAGAGGTAGAGAAAGAGGGTTTGCCAGCCTCTGGGTATGCCGCCTTATCCACCGACAACAGACGTGGACACTGGAACCACTCTGCCATCTTCCAAACTGCTCCAGCACAATAAGCTCGAGGAGCTTGTCGGCACTTCGGTCCTTGTCCAGCAGCCACTTCTGGCAGGGAATGCTGTCTGTGCTCCGGGGTCTGGCCCACTCTCTAAAAGATCGCTTCTGGGAATGGCAGCTGCTGGGCAGCAAGCTGGGATTCTGTGGAAAGGAGCAGCAGAAAATTAAGCGCTTGCTCCAAAGTGGGATGAGAGCTGTGGGCGTCAAGGCGGCGGTGGTGGCAGGAGCTTCTCGTCTGCCCAGCACATTCCGAAACGTGTTCCGGTCCCCTGCCTGAGTACGGACCAGCTCTTGGACCAGCTGTTCCTGCTACATCCATACCTGAAGGAGGCCTGGCCTTGGGTCTACTGGATCTCGACAAGCCCCTACATCAGCTCATCCAGCAGAGAAGATTCGTGGCAGAGTACTTCACGGTTTTTGGCATCAGTCTAGGAGTGGGTTCGGGTGAAGAAAGAACAGTGGGGCAGTGACCAGTTTTGATGGAAAACTTACGACCATCAGGCTGAAGTAATACACAAAAACAAAGTATCCGAAACTTGCAACCGCTGCACCGAGCGGGAGAAAAGCCGAGAGAAACCGAGAGAAAGAGAGAGAGAGAGAGAGAGAGAGAGAAAGACCCAGTCTGTGAGTAGAGAATAGAAAAGCTCAACAATACCGCGACCGGCTGCATGGCGCGAATAAAACAAAAATGGCCAAAAAATAGCCTCCACCTGGCCTGCTGATGGTTGAGGCGCTTGGCTGCCCATAGATACTCCAGGTTGCGATGGTCTGTCGACACAATGAAAGGGTGTTTGGCGCCTTCCAACCAATGTCACCATTCCTCAAGCGCCAGCTTGACAGCCGGCAGCTTGCGGTTCCTGATGGAGTTGTTCCGTTCTGCAGGACACCGTCGGCGTGAGAAGAAGGCACAAGGATGGAGGTGGTTGTCAGTGGCTCCTCTCTGAGACAGGATGGCCCCCACGCCCTTGTCAGAGGTATCAACCTCAACGACAAATTGCCGGGAAGGGTCGGGCAGAGTAAGGATAGGTGCAGAGGTGAACCGGGTCTTGAGTTCCAAAAAGGCATGTTCCGCCTCAGGATTCCAAGCAAATGACTGATGAGTGGAGGTGAGATGGTGTAGGGGGGCAGCGATGGTGCTAAAACCGTGGATGAACTTGTGGTAGAAGTTAGCAAAGCTGAGGAATCTCTGCAGCTGTTTGCGATTTTCAGGTTTGGGCCACTCCTACACAGTAAGGATCTGGGCAGGATCCATCTGAACATTTCCTGCAGACAAGATGAAGCCCAGAAAAGATGTGCTGGACACATGAATCTCACATTTCTCGGCCTTTACATACAACTGGCTCTAAAGTAGATGGGTGAGCATGGCAGCAGTGTTCCTCCAGGGAGCGGGAGTACATTGGTTGGAGGGCGCCAAACACCAAAACTCTTGATGTCACTCAAATGAGAATGGGTTGCCCTTTTGAGTCTGGTTCAAGGTTTCTTCCTCATAACATCTAAGGGAGTTTTTCCTTGCCACAGTCGCCTCGGCTTGCTTATCAGGGATAAATGCACACCATTCACCTTGACTGTTGATTTCTGTAAAGCTGCTTTAGAAATAAACTTGAATTGACTTGATTAATATGTCATCGAGGTAGACGAACACAAAACGATGAAGCATGTCCCGAAGGCATTAGTGAGGCTAAATGGCATGACCAAGTACTCATAGTGGCCTGCTGGGGTGTTAAAACCTGTCTTCTATTCGTCCCTCTCACGGATGCGTACGAGGTGGTAAGCGTTGCGGAGGTCAAGCTTGGTAAAGATGGTGGCTCCCTGGAGGAGCTTGAAGACATCAAGGGCAAGGGGTACCGATTCTTAATGGTGAACGAGTTAAGTCCCCGGTAGTAAATGCAGGGGCGGAGGCTCTTCTTTTCTACTTTTCTTGTCCTTCTTTTCTACAAAAACCTGCCCCAGCTGGGGAGGAGGAAGGGCGGATGATCCCAGATGTGAGGGACTCCCGGTCCCTCGCATCTGAAGAGAGCGCAAAGTAAGGTAAATGCAACGTGGTCCCCAAACAAAACTGCTTTTACCAGGCCACAAGTCCACTGGACTGGATTTGGTGCAGAATGGAAGATTCTGTCTATAAGACATTTAAACATGCCACAAGCCATGTAGGGGACACAGCAAACATGTGGAAGACCAAGACATGGCTGTCCACCCAAACTGCAGCCAGTGTAATGCTCAACAAGATGGGACCGCAGGATTTTGCCAGGACATTCCTGGAGCTGTTCGAGCGTGTGGCCATAGCAAGGAAGTGATCGGACTCAGAGCGAGCGCTTCACCTTCTGCCGCTCCTTTTTGGGAAAGCTCAGCTCGCCGCCCAGCAAATGCCAAATTCGCTCAGCAGCTCTGCGACGCATGCCAGGCGTGGCTACAGGACGAGGACCAGAGTGTCGCCGAGGTTCTTGACCTCGTAGTGCTGGAGCAGTTCATTGCACGCCTTTTCCGAGGACGCCAGAGTGGGTCCAGTACCAGCATCAGGCGCTGGCGATACCTCTAGCTCTCTCTCTTGTTCTTCCCCTGTCACTTCCCGCTCTCCTCCCATTCCCCTTCCATGGAAATGGGGGACAATCCCCCTAAAGCTGATCGCTCGTCCTTGAGCCCCCTCCTCTCCTACTTCTTATCTTCCGATGTCTGTGTCTTCTGTCCCACAGGTGGGCGATTCAGGCCACGCAGGTGTGGAGGGAAAGCCTGGGCCGCTCTGTCTGTTGGTGTATTGCCATGGACCTCGTCGAACCACTATAGCAGACCGCACATTCTGCACATAGACTATGCAATGGGATATCTGGAAGCATTACCCCTCCGCAACATCTCTGCATGTAATGTTGCGGAGGCTCTCTTCCATGTTATCTCCCAAAAGAGATCCTGACTTACCAGGACACGTCCTTCATGTCACGAACACTACACAAACTTTATAGGTTATTGGGGATTAAATTGATCCACACTAGTGTCTATCATCCACAAACTGACAGCATATTGGAGAGATTTAATCAAACGATAAAAAGCAAGTTTGTGCATGGGGATGCATGAAACTGGGTGTAAGTGGCTCGGGCCCCTATTACTCGCGGTACGAGAGATCCCAAGTCTCGACAGGGTTTTACCCTTTGGAATTATTATACGGAGTGCTCGATGTCATCCACCAAAATTGGGAGGACGGACCCCCCCCCAGCAAAAAGGAAATTCAGAACATTCTTGACCCGACTGTCAGCAGCATTTACAACATCTCAAAACAGTCCTGAGATCCTTGAGGTGAGCAGGACTAACATCAAACCCAAAAAAGTGTGCAATTGGGTGGGTGGAAGTACAGTATCTGAGTTTCCACTTGGGTCATGGGCAGGTACGTCCCCAAGTTAAAAAGACCGCAATGATTGCAGCAAGCCCGAGACCAAAGACCAAAAAGGAGGTGAGACCATTCCTGGGGCTTACTGGCTATCTGAGGTTTGTCCCTAAATATTTCGATGTCACCAGCCCACTGACCGATCCCACTAAAAGGGGAGTGCCAGATCTGGTCCAGTGGATGGATTTATGACAGCTGGCTTTTTCTTGGGTAAAAGTTGCACTTTGCAGTGGACCACTTTTACATGCTCCTGACTTCTCTCTCCCCTTTGTCTTGCAGACGGACGAACAGGGGCTGGGTTGTCTGGCCATCAAGTGGGCAGTTTTCACCCTCTGATTATATCTGTTGGGACAAGAAGAATGAAGAATGTCAATGTGCAGATCCCTCGGTGGCATCTGGCACTTCAGCCATTCAAATTGGAGGTGGTCCACAGAATGGGGGGCGCAGTTTCCTCTCATGCCGGGGGGAGTCGGTTGCGGGCTAGAAGTCAGGTAGTGGGGGTGTGCAGCAGGTGGGGCGTCGCCGAATGCCGGATTGTAAATAGAGGGTGAGGCTGGGGGGAGATACATGTTAAGAATTACACAACTGTGAGAGATTTATCTAATGAGTGTTCGCTGTTATCTCTGAAGATAAGACGAGCAAGAAAAGGGCACAGATAACAGAGACCTTTAGAGATGAGTGTGTGCATGTGTATGTGTTTGTGTGTGCGAGTGAAAGAGTATTTCCCCATTAAACCCTGATTTCATCAAAACTGGTCACTGTCCTGCTAGTTTTCCTTCCCCTGAACCACTTGCTCTCCTACACCTACCAAGACATGGCTGTCCACCCAAACTGAAAGGCCGGGCAAGGAGAGCATTGATCTAAGAAGCAGCCAGAAGGCCCATGGTAACTCTGGACTAGCTGCAGAGATCCACAGCTCGGGTGGGAGAGTTTGTCCACAGGACAACTATTAGTCGTGCACTCCACCAACCTGGCTATTATGAAAGATTGGCAAGAAAGCAATTGTTAACAAAAAGTTCCGTTTACAGTTTGCCACAAGCCATGTAGGGGACACAGCAAACATGTGAAAGAAGGTGTTATGGTCAAAATTGAACTTTTTGGCCTACATGCAAAACGCTATGTGTGGCGGAAACCTAACACTACACATCAGCCTAAACACACCATCCCCACTGTTAAATATGGTGGTGGCAGCATCATGCTGTGAGGATGCTTTTCTTCAGCAGGGACAGGATAGCTGGTCAGAGTTGATGGGAAGATGGATGGAGCTAAATACAGAGCAATCCTGGAAGAAAACCTATTAGAGGCTGCAAAAGACTTGAGACTGGGGCAGACATTCACATTTTAGCAGGACAATAACCCCAAACATACAGCCAGAACTACAATGGTATGGTTGAGATCAAAGCATATGAATTTATTTGAATGGCCCAGTCAAAGTCCAGCCCTAAATCCTATTGAGAATCTTTGGCAAGATTCACAGACATTCTCTATCCAATCTGATTCAACTGGAGCTTTTTTGCAAAGAAGAATGTGCAAAAATCACAGTCTCTAGATGTGCAAAGTTGATAGAGACATACTTCAAAAGACTTGCAGCTCTAATTTGCAGCAAAAGGTGGTTCAACAAAGTATTGACTCAGGGGGGCTGAATACATATGCATGCCACACTTTTCAGATTTTTATTTGTACACCATGTATCATTTTCTTTCCACTTCACAATTACACAATACCTTGTGTTGCTCTCACATCACAAATCCCATTAAAATACATTTAAGTTTGTGGTTATAAAATGACAAAATCTAAAAATATTCAAGGGGTATGAATACTTTTGCAATGCACTGTAGGCTTGTGGGCTCAAACACTGTCATAAACAGATCTAATAATCATAAAACCTAAAGAAAACAATGAAATGTTTATTAGGGAAGAAAATACAGAGGTTTAGGGTAACAAGTAAGAGGCAGTGGCAAAACTGGAAACATATACTATAATACAAAGTACCAACTTATAACACAATATTGGGAGATAACACAATAAACTTAGGCAAAGTAACAACCCAAAAAAGACAAAATGCAAAGGAAATGAGAAAGAAATGCAAGGGAAAACGTATAAAAAATATTGTGCAAGTTTGAGGAACAAAACTTGGCAAAAATTCAGGATGATGGCAGCTAAGTAAACAAAAACCAAGCAAAGAACAAAGGAATTGCAACTGCTTAAATTGTCCGTGCGGCGGGAAAACAAAAAGAAGCACATAACTGACTTCTAGGAGTGGCGCAGGGGAAAAAAACATGACAAATTGGGGACTTGTCCAAGATCTTAACATATTTGTTCCTGTTCTTTTTTTCCGTCTTTCAATGATTACATTGTGGTTTGGTCTGTTTTGTAGGAAAGGAAGCATTTGATATGACTATGTTTATTCGTTGTCCAGCATTAGATGACTGATAAATTTTCCATTCTGAGGTTTGCCAGTAAGAAGGAGGTTCAGGCTTCACTGAATGAGGCACTAGTGGCTCAGCCTGTTTTACCTGAGTGTAAGGTGCTTTTGGAGGTCGCCGTTCAAGCTCTTGGTGTTGCAAAAGCCATGGCAGGATGACTACATAGGCCCAGGTTGCAGGAAAAATGGGCAAGCATAAGGAGCTGAGTGAGTTTGTGAATTGTGATGGCAAAATTGTGATGTCATCTGATTGGGTCAGAGCATCTCCAAAACTGCAGCTCTTGTGGGATGTTCCGGGTCTGCAGTGGTCATTATCAAAAGTGGTCCAAGGAAGGAACCCAGTGACAGGGTCATGGGTGGCCGAGGCTCATTGATGCACATGGGGTGGAAAGGCTGGTCTGTGTGGTCCTGTAGCTCAAATTGCTGAAGAAGTTAATGCTGGTTTGATGCATACAGGGCTGTGTGGCCAAAGACCAGTCAGGGTGCCCTTGCTGACCCCTGTCCACCGCCAAAAGCACCAACAATGGGAACATGAGCATCAGAACTGGATGATGAAAAAATTAAAGAAGGTGTCCTGGTCTAATGAATCACGATTAATTTTACATGAGGTGAGGAGGTTTCTCCAACTGTTTAGTTTTAATAACCCTTACTTTTCTAAACTTTTGTTGCCCCATCCATACTTTTTGAGGTGTGGTGCAGCCATCAAATTTAAAATGATCTCATTTTTTCCCTAAAATTATACATCTCCTGAGTTTAAACATTCAATATGTTTTCTATGTTCTTTTTTAAATAAAATACCACCCATTTCTCTTGATTATTGCTAAAATGTGTCTACACCTTGACTGGAGTCTACCTGTGGTAAATTAAATTTAATGTACATTATTTGGAAAGACACACATCACTTTATAGATGACCTCACAGCTGACAGTAGATATCAGCAAAAAAACAAAAAACAAGCCATGAGGGCAAAGGAACTTTCTGCAAAGCTCAGAGACAGGATTTGAAATGCCCAGATCTGAGGAAGGCTACAAAAAAATGTTGCTACCCAGAGGATTATCTATCTATCTATCTATCTATCTATCTATCTATCTATCTATCTATCTATCTATCTATCTATCTATCTATCTATCTATCTATCTATCTATCTATCTATCTATCTATCTATCTATCTATCTATCTATCTATCTATCTATCTTTGCATTTCACTTTACCAGTTCTGTATGTGGGTCTACTTTTACTGTTCTGTTCTTCTGCTCCTTTGTTATGATCATACTGTTTTGCACATGTTTGAACTTGTGTCCCTGTTCTTTGTGTAGAACTACTTATGTCTTACTTAGTTCTGTGTTGTGCAACTCTGCATTGTGTTATGTTTCATGTTGGCCCTGGAAGAGTTTTGTTTCATTTCCCTGTGTACTATAGCAACTGCATATGGCTAAAATGACAATAAAGCCATTTTACTTGAAAAGGAAACCAAATGGAATATAACATGTGTCCAATATGTGCTTTTTGATATGTTAACTCTAATACACCTCTGTGATATAAAAGCGCTTAGAGAAAATAAAAAATACATAAATGGTCTCAATTTGACATCAGCAAAGAAAGAAAATTGGATACAGACAAGAAGTAGAACAGAACTGCCATGGTGCAGTTATGTAGATGTGAATTGTTATATGGTGAATATAATTTTATTATCCTTTTGATTACATTAGATATTATACAGTATTTTATCTCTATAATCTTCTAGTCTTACAGTTGAGACAAAAGTGGAGCACAATCTTCAATTCAATTTGGTAAAATCTTTTGGCGCACACACTGAACTGAAAACTTACAACTTGGTTCTTCTTGTCATTTATTTATTCATAGCAACAAACACCTGAAACATTTAAAACTGAACAGATTAATTGGCTTTTCTTCAGTCATACCTGACCGGATCAGTCTGCCACTGAATTCAAGCTACACCGTGCTGTAAACCTGAGGTCACCATTATTATACACACAGGCAAATACTAAAAAATATTAACTACATTACTTCATCAAGAGCTGAAAAAACCAGTCCCCGAAAAAAAAAAACCAAACCCTAAATTATTCTTTAATCGAATATGCATGGGATAGCTGTGTATCACTTATAAAAAATGACTCATTTAGCAGGTAAGGCTATAATGAGAAAGGTGCTGAATGCAATGTGATCTTTTGGATCATGCTGCATTTAATGGCTTGTGTTTCAACACCAGCATGGCGATGAAAAGTGCATGGACCACACCTGAGGAAGGTTAAAGAATGTGACTTATCCTGCTTTGTTGAAGGATGTCACGTGCTGTTTGATTTAAAGTGTGTTTTCAGGAGCAGAGCAGTTTCTAAACTTTATCATTGATCAGAAAAAAATGTACTTTACATTAATATATTACAATAATACATTTACATAATACAAAAGTTACACAAAGTGCAAAAGTGCAATGTTTATGGCTAATGGCAAATTTCAAATACAATTTTGGAATTAAACCAGAAATTTACAAACAGTTGTTATGTATGATGATAATTTCTTATGGCCCAGTTTTTTTTTATACAAGAGACACAAGTTAAATGTGATATATTGGTTATATTTGCAGAAATGCTTTCATGTTTTTGTAACACTCTGATCCACCCACTCAATATTATTACTCAGAACTGGTAGCTGAGCTGGAACTGGAATGTGGTATAGCAGGTCTTCCTTATTCACTTCCTTATCTTATTTACCTCAAAGGTCCATGCCATTATTTCACTTCAGTCATATAATTGAGCAATTTATTCTTTTTTGGTATTGGAATGTTGTTGACAGCTTATAATAAATTAAGTAATATTCTATGAAGACAATGTTCTTCAAACACATAGGTGTATATAAGCTGCAGTTGCCTTGCAGGTTACGTTCAGGGTGTATCTGCCTGCCACAAAGAGAATCTCTCATGCCCCTTTTCTCTTTTTCATAAACATACACTAATCAGAGTTAGCTAATACCTCAGACTTTAGTAAAATCACCACTTAGGCCACTTTGCATTTGAAAACATAAAGAAAATGTCCAAATAATCATGTCATTTATAAAGCAGTGTATAGCAATATTTCACACTGCTGGACTAGACTTTGCACTGTAACATTACAGTTTTCCTTTACTGGAACTATGATTCTCAGACATCGTTCCAGCCTGGTAATGCTCCTGTGCATAAAGCCAGTTCTCAGACATAGTGTGTAAAGGGTACAGGGGAAGAACTCTTACACATGTGATGCCTGCAGTGTAGCTTATGCTGCCAGAACTTGCATTCCTTCCAAGCAGGAAAACTGATTTAATTTATGTTGCATATGGCTGTAACATGTGCAGGAATTCTACTCTAATTCTAAATAGCATGCACAGGCACACAGATGCAAAATTCCAGTGGAACTGCAAACACACACACTACAGTAACCCCATGCAAAGTGCATAATCTCTTTGTTGTAGTGAGCATCCAGTTTATTCAGTGTCTGGAGTGTGGAATGTATAGTCAATCTTTCTCAATCACTAGTGTTAATTTGATCTGTGAGAAAGTTTGTAAGGTAGTTTGCTCTCTAGCAGAAAAGCTCCTAGCATTAGAGGAGCACATCCAGAGTCTAGAGAGAACTAGTGAGTGAGAGCAGTCAAGGTTTTGCAGGGGAAAGTCTGGATGCCTTAGGTGGAGTTAGCATGGAGTTTCCTCTGACTCCGGCATTAGAGCTTTCACAGCAGGGCAAGTGGGTGACGACCCGATGGCATAATTACAAGAGGGAGGTAGTAAGTCAGTGTTTAATGCAAGCTGCTACTGCTGGGCCATTGAGCAAGGCCCTTAACCCAAAGTTGTAAGTCGCTCTGGATAAGGGCATCTGACAAAATGTCATAAATGTAAATGCAAAGCCAAATCTGAAGCTAAGGCTATGGCTCACCCATGGGAGCACCATTCCTATCCACTTCACGTTTCCAACAGGTTTGCTCTCTTCAGTGATGCACCTGCTGAGAAACCTGAAAGAGCGCTGGTTAGAGGAGATTCTATTCTGAGCACGTGAAATTAACCAGACCTTTAGGGACACCAGGAAGCACAGGTCAGATGTATACCGGGAGCCAGGGTGCCAGACATAGCAGGTCAGCTTAGGTTTCTAGGAAAGCATAGGTTCTCTATGATAAGATCACATAGGAGCTAATGATATACGCCTTCAACAATCAGAGGTTACTTAGAGTAACATTATAGAGGTGTGTAAATTAGCGAATCCTGTTCTGAGACTGAGCTATGCTGTAAGAAATGAGAGCAGCACCTTCCTGAGTGGGATGGATATCATCCCGTCCTAACAGGCCAAACAGCCTTGCCCTCAAATTACTCCAATTATCTGTGAAGCCCACATTGATTTTGGAGCACCACTCAATAAAGAGGCCAGGGAGCAGCCTAGCTGCCAGCTGCACTGAGTCATCACAGAAAGACTTCTTAAAAACAGCAGTTGTGTCCATTTTTGATTGAGAAAGAATTAACTTAGTGGTCAAAGGACCCACTTATTGTGGTGACACATGTTTGATTTATTACTAAAATTTGGATTTAATATAAAAATATAGTCATAATTCCACAGTCTAAAGTGTTTTTTTAGAAGTGTCCTTTAAAATCTCCCTCAGTCATTGCATTAGTACCTCGCCACGTTACTGTGTACTGCTGTAGTTGAAGTGAATGTGCATTTAGCACATTCACTTCAACTATAGCAGTGAGTTTTATCAATAATCTTCCGGAGTAAAATGAATTAGATCTCCGTCTGACCCCATGGAGCTCAAACGGGCCACTGAATGTCTAGAATCAAAGTTCTGTTACACTCTAGATGATGAAGCTCCCCTTAAAGCCAAAATGATCAGGGAGAAAAAGAAATTGTACCACGGTATAATGATCATACGCGCACCTTAAAACAGACCCTTTCGAAAATAAGAACATAAATTATTCAAGTCTTTAGTCAGTAGGTGTTTGTGAGGTAAAGGAGCAGATCTGGAGGGATCATGGATATGGAGTGTTTGGTGAACTGGGATATTTGGATGTTGTCGTCTCCTCACTTTCACACGTTCACTCAGGTTTGTTGATGGTGGTGTGGTGGGTCGTCTCTTATCCCAGAAATCCTCATGTCTGTATTACCTTCTGCTTCTCCCTTTTAGTTCTGCTGCCAGAGTAAATCTTGTTCCTACCTACACCCTGATCACACTGTACAGTGTTTTTATCTTTTACATAATAAGGAGACTAATAATCATTATTTCCTTGTTAAACATGCTCCATGCAACAGTTTGTATTTAATTGTTCATCATTGAACAGAAACACTTCAACAATGATGAACTGTAATATAAACATTCATTGTTGAAGATGAGGATGGGTTTCCTTTTGTGTCTGGTTCCTCTGAAGTTTTCTTCCGAATGCATTCTCAAGGAGTTTTTCTTTTACCACTCATTAAGGACAAACTTAAAATTATAAGGGACAAACATATATATTACTGCTTTTTCTGTCTAGAACTGTTTTGAGACAATGTCAATTGTTAAACGTGCTCTACGAATAAAAAATTATTGAATTGAATATTTACAAAACAGTGTCACACTGGTCCAATGATAAGAAAGGAATGTCTAATAAACAAAATCACTAATCAAATTTTACATTATTTAGATTGATTAGATTACACTATTATTTGAAAAATAAGGTCTGAATTTATTGATTTAAACTTACATTCATGAAAATTTCTTATTCTTATTCAAATTAAGATATTCATTAACTTTTCATTCTATAATAATACTAGGCAGTGAATAAAAAACATGAATTTTGTTTATGCTGTTAAATGTCAGAATGCAGGATGTTCATGCAGGACAACGCTCCATGTCACACAGCAAAACAGGTAAAGCAGTTCCTTGAAACTGAAAACACTGAAATAATGACATGGCCTGCCCAGAGTCCTGATCTCAACCCAATAGAGAACCTCTGGAAAATCCTTGGCGACAAAGTTATGGCCAGGAAACCCACTACAGTCACCGAACTGTGGAGGAGACTGGAAGAAGAGTGGACCAAAATCCCACCAGAGCAGTGTGAGAGACCAGTGCTGTCCTGTGGCTGCAGATGTGCTGAAGTCATTCAGAGCAGAGGCCTGGACACGTCCTACTAATTGCTGACCTTCAGAACATTTAGTTGTAATCTTTTTCCATGCTACAGTCATTGTTGTTCTCTAATTTTGATCAGTGTGTTTTCTGCAAAATAATGTTTTTTTTTTAAATGCCTTAGTTATTTTGTGGAAAAGGTGTTCTGGTAGCATGGTATAGACAGGACAAAAACTCCTTCAACTGTTGAGCAGTGAAGATCACATTATTTCAGAATTGTTCAATTGGTTATAAATTGTTCTCTAATTTTGATCTCCTGTGTGTGTGTGTGTGTGTGTGTGTGTGTGTGTGTGTGTATATAATATATATACAGTATATCTTAATGTAGATTGTATTCATGCATTATTTACATTTTTTTAACTTATTAATAGCTGATCTTCTGCTAACAGGAGGAAATAATCACTATCAGGAGACTGAAATGCTTGAGAAAACAATTGATGATACTGAAACAGAAAATGTGCAGCAGGTGACGTGCATATCATGTGCATCTGAGGAGAAAATGACGGACTTAGTATTGCAGCCGCTGCACCCATTTACACTCTCACAGAGAAAATGATCATTTTCAAATGCATAAAAAACCTGAAAAGTGTCATGAAGGTGATAAAATATGCCAACAAATCTTTAGAAAAAAAGATTTGAAAAAAATTTAACTTTTTTTTTAATATAGTATTGGGAACTGTAAATGAAAATTCCATTGTTTCTGGTCTCTTTAATAAGCTACTTATGATCTCACAGACAGACAGACATGTCTATAAATGACACATTGTGCCATTCAGGGGTAAAACCAGAAACAGTCCTGTAGAAGAATATTTTTTTCTTTAATTTGGTTCAGTATTAATGTGTATATCATATCTAGTGCATAGAAATCCATGCTATATTACTGTTTCTCAAGCAACCCCTGATTAGATTACAAATTCTCTGATGTATGGATTTTGGAAACTTATCACTACTCACTGGATTGTTGTTACACCATGAGCTAAGAATTCTGAAACACATGCCATAAAATATTTTGAACATGTAAAACACTATATATATTATTTTATCGATTCAAATCTATGTAAAAAAAAAACAGGATTTAAGTATATTTGCAATTAGCATCCAGAGATGTCCCCTATAAAGACCAATGCAACTTCATTGCCTAATAAAGATCCTTCATGCAAGATTTCAGCTTTCTTTATTTTCTCAGGCTTGGGCAAGTTTCTGCAAACTGTTTGTTACTTAAACATTTTCCAACACAGTGAATCCAGTGACATCATGTGGCCAATAGGATGAACTGTAGATCAGCATGCATTAAAACAACAGAAACATAAACGACTAAAGAAGCACACGGTCGGTGGCACACAGACTCTTGGCAGAATCTGGTGAGAACATCAAAACGTGTTCTGGTCAAATCAGAGCTCTGAAAAAAGACCCTAAAGAATCGATTGACCTTTTTAAGTACTGTATATTTGATTGAATAATGGAACTAACATGATGGGTGCAAAGAAGAGTTACAGAATTTACTTGCAAATAAGAACCAAAGTAGAAACCAGATGACAATGTTCCAGAAAGGATTCCAGTGGACATTTGATCCTTTAGCAGCTTCACATTAAGGGCGAATCCCTAAAATTCCCTAAATTTAGGCATCCCTAAAAACCCCAGCGCTGCCAAAACAAGGCTCTACAAAAAACCTTGCCGCAGGTGGGCAAGGTTTATGCATCAGCAGGTCAACCAACAGGCTGTTTGCACATCATTGCTGTGCTGCAGGCCTGTCAGGCTGACCTGCTACGGGAGCTAGACGTGGGAGACACGTCAGGCAGTAAGGAAGCTAGAGCTTCGCTGTGTGACAGACCAAGCTCTCAGGGCTTCCAAAGAGACCGCTAGGGCCATTGAATGATCCATACCCACTCATGTCTACTAAAAGGCACCTGGTATCTCCCATGTCAATCTAATGGGGCTGCTCGACAAGTGCAGCCACAACCACAACCCTGCACCTCCAGCATCGAGAGGCGCAAAAAGCAAAGCATTGCACAGTGTAGGAGAGTGGAGGTTCGGGTTGGTACTTTAAATGTTAATACTATGACTGGTAAAGGGAGAGAGGGAGCTGATATGATGGAGAGGATAAAGGTAGATATGTTGTGTGTTCAGGAGACCAAGTGGAAAGGGAGTAAGGCCAGGAACATTGGAGGTGGGTTTAAACTGTTTTATCATGGTGTGGATGGAAAGAGAAATGGTGTAGGGGTGATCCTGAAGGAAGAGTACAGTAAGAGTGTAGTGGAGGTGAAGAGAGTTTCTGATGAGGTGAAGAGGGTAATGAACGTGAAGCTGGAAGTTGAAGGGATGATGATAAATGTCATCAGTGCCTATGCTCCACAAGTTGGCTGTGAGATGGAGGAGAAGGAAAGATTCTGGAGTGAATTAGATGAAGTGGTAGATGGTGTACCTAGGAATGAATGATCGGTGATTGGGGCAGACTTTAATGGACATGTAGGTGAAGGGAACAGAGGTGATGAGGAGGTGATGGTAGGTATGGTCTTAAGGAGAGGAATGTGGTAGATTTTGCTAAAAGGAGGGAAATGGCAGTGGTGAACACTTATTTTAAGAATAATTAGGATCATAGGGTGACCAATAAGAGTGGAGGAAGGTGCACACAGGTGGACTATGTTCTATGTAGGAGATGCAACCTGAAGGAGATTGGAGACTGTAAGGTGTTGGCGGGGGACAGTGTAGCTAGACAGTATCGGATGGTGGTCTGTAGGATGGTTTTGGAGGCGAAGAAGAAGAGGGGGAGAGTGAGGACTGAAAGAAGAATAAGATGGTGGAAACTGAAGGAGGAAGACTGTAGTGTGAGGTTCAGGGAAGAGGTCAGACAGGGGCTTGGTGGTGGTGAAGAGGTGCTGGATGATTGGGAAATTACTGCAGGAGTGATGAGGGGGGTGGCAGCTAGAAAAATACTTAATGTGACATCTGGAAATAGAAAGGAAGACAAGGAGACGTGGTGGTGGAATGAGGAAGTGAAGGAGAGCATAAGGAGAAAGAGGTTGGCAAAACAGAAGTGGGATAGACAGAGTGATGAGAATAGTAGAAGAGTGGAAAGTCGGTTGGACCAGATTACATACCTGTAGAAGCGTGGAGATGTTTAGGAGAGATGGCAGTGAAGTTTTTAACAAGATTGTTTAACAAGATTCTGGAAGGTGAGAGGATGCATGAGGAATGGAGAAGGACTGTGCTGGTACCAATCTTTAAGAATAAGGGAGATGTGCAGACCTGCAGTAACTCCATGGACTATGATGTTTGTGGATGATATTGTGATTTGTGGTGAGAGTAGTGAGCAGGTTGAGAAGAGCCTGGAGAGGTGGAGATATGCGCTGGAGAGAAGGGGAATAAAAGTCAGTAGGAGTAAGACAGAGTACATGTGTGTGAATGAGAGGGAGGGCAGTGGAGGGGTGCGGAAGAGGTGGAGGAGTTCAGGTACCTGGGGTCAACAGTGCAGAGTAATGGAGAGTGTGTTAGAGAAGTGAAGAAAAGAGTGCAGGCAGGGTGGAGTGGGTGGAGAAGAGTGATAGCAGGAGTGATTTGTGATAGAAGAGTATCTGTGAGAGTGAAAGGGAAAGTTTATAGGACTGTGGTGAGACCTGCGATGTTGTATGGATTAGAGACAGTGACATTGAGTAAAAGACAGGAGACAGAGCTGGAGGTAGCAGAGCTGAAGATGTTAAGGTTTTTGTTGGGAGTGATGATGATGGACAGGATTAGACACGAGTTTATTAGAGGGACAGCCCATGTAGGATGTTTTGGTGACAAGGTGAGGGAGGCGAGATTGAGATGGTTTGGACATGTGCAGAGGAGGGACACGAATTATATTGGTAGAAGAATGCTGAGGATGGAGCCACCAGGTAGGAGGAAAAGAGGAAGGCCAAGGAGGAGGTTCATGGATGTGGTGAGGAAAGACATGCAGGTAGTTGGTGTGAAAGAGGCAGATGTAGAGGACAGGGTGGTATGGAGACGGATGATCCACTGTGGCGACCCCTAATGGGAGCAGCTGAAAGAAGAAGAAGAAGATTATTAACATTTTACACTAGGTGTGAAGTGTAATATAACAAACTGTTTTCGCTGTTCGCGAATTAGGGGTTTAAGACCAATCATTACCACATACACTTCTGTAAAAGTAGCATTTTAGTCTTTGCAACAGACCTGTTCAGATGTGTTATACTGTATATCCCAAAACCATTAACTTAATTATAATTTTTCTACAGTAGTGTGAAAAATTGTTGGCCCCCCTTTCTGATTTCTTATTTTTTTGCACTTTTGTCACACTTTAATGTTTTAGATCATCAAACTAATTTAAATATTAGTAAAAGTGAACACAATTGAACACAACATGCAGTTTTTAAATGAAGGTTTTTATTATTGAGGAAAAACTAAATCTAAAACTACATGGCCCTGTGTGAAAAACTGTTTGCCCCCTAAACCTAATAACTGGTTGGGCCGCCCTTAGCAGCAACAACTGCAATCAAGCGTTTGTGATAACTTGCACTGAGTCTGTTTCAGCGCTGTGGAGGAATTTTGCTAGACTCATCTCTGCAGAATTGTTGTAATTCAGCCACATTGGAGGGTTTTCGAGCATGAACCGCCTTGTCCTGCTGCAGAACCCAAGTTCGATTCAGCTTAAGCTCACGAACAGATGGATGTTCTTTTTGCTCAGCAGCGGTTTTGGAACTCTGCCATGCAGACCATTTTTGCCGAGTCTCTTTCTTATGGTGGAGTCATAAACATTGACCTTAACTGAGGCAAGTGAGGCCTGCAGTTCTTTGAATGTTGTTGTGGGGTCTTCTGTGACCTCTTGGATGAGTCGTCGCTATGCTTTTGGGGTAATTTTGGTCAGCTGGTCACTCCTGTGAAGGTTCTTCACTGTTCCATGTTTTTGCCATTTGTGAATAATGGCTCTCACTGTGGTTCTCTGGAGTCCCAAAGCTTTAGAAATGGCTTTAGAACCTTTTCCAGACTGATAGATCTCAATTACTTTCTTTCTCATTTGTTTCTGAAATTCTTTGGATCGCAGCATGATGTCTAGCTTTTGAGAATCTTCTAGCTTTTGAGAATCAGGCCTGGGTGTGGCTGGAGAAATTCAACTCAGGTCAAGTCAAGTCAAGTCAAGTGGCTTTTATTGTCATTTCTACCATAAACAGTGGTACACAGTAAAAACGAGACAATGTTCCTCCAGAACCCTGGTGCTACACTAAACGACATAGAGCTACAGCACACAACATAAAGCTACACAAAGTACATTGAGTGCAACCAAGTGCAAACAGTGCAGACAAAAAAACAATATGGACAGACAGTACAGACAGACAGACAGACAACACATGACAGTGTGCGACCAGTAAACCTGCTGTATACTCTGAATATACACTACTGTACAAAGAGAATGTGTGTGTGAGAGAGTTCCAGTTCAGTTCTGTGTGTTGAGGAGCCTGATGGCTTGTGGGAAAAAGCTGTTACACAGTCTGGATGTGAGGCCTGAATGCTTCGGAACCGCTTCCTGATGGCAGGAGGGTAAAGAGTGTGTGTGAGGGGTGTGTGTAAGGGGTGTGTGTGTCCATGATGGAGGAGAGAGAGACGCCAATGATCTTCTCAGCTGTCCTCACTATCCTCTGTAAGGTCTTGCGATCTGAGACGGTGCAGTTCCCAAACCAGGCAGTGATGCCGCTGGTGTTGAGTAACCAGGTGAGGTTATCCACCAAATGAATGAGGATGGAATGATGGAAATGAGAATCCATCAATGATCAGTGGAGAATGGCCGCTCTGTGCTCTCCTAAAGTCCACAACCATCTCTTTGGTTTTGTCAATGTTTAGAGACAGGTTGTTGGCTCCACAACAGGCTGTTAACTGGTGCACCTCCTCTCTGTATGCTGACTCATCGTTCTTGCTGATGAGACCCACCACGGTCGTGTCATTGGCGAACTGGACGATGTGGTTTGAGCTGTGCATTGCTACACCGACGGTGTAGGTGGAAGCTGTGTCTTGATGTGCCTCATGATGAGCATCTTGAAGCATTTAATCATGATGGGTGTGAGCGTGACGGGACGATAGTCATTGAGGCAGGAGACAGTAGACTTCTTCGGCACAAGGACGACGGTCGTCGTCTTCAGGCACAAAAGAACATCGTTGCTGCTCAGGGAGATGTTGAAGATGTCGGTAAGGACATTCGGTAGCTGTTCTGCACATTTCCTGAGCACTCTGAGTTTTCCTCACTTCAGCTGTGGTTAGACAGAGCACCTGGAGTTCAGCGCATCTGGAAGGGAGGCATCATGGTCAGAAGCAGGTAATGTTGTCTTGTAGTTCGTGATCCCCTGGATGCCCTGCCACATGCGCCGGGTGTCTCCTCTGTCCTGGAAGTGGTCGTGGATTCTCTTGGCATGTGCGCGCTTCACCTCTCTGATGGCACAGGACAGTTTGGCCCTTGCTGTTCTTAAGTCTCTTTGTTTTAGCAGCCCACGCACTTTTGTGGTCATTCACGGCTTCTGGTTGGAGCGTGTAGTGATAGTCTTGGAGATGGTCACATTATCAACGCACTTGCTGATGTAGCTGGTCACTGTTGATGTGTACTCCTCCAAGTTGATGGAATCGCTGTTGGTTGCAGCCTCTCTAAACATGTCCCAGTCAGTGCACTCAAAACAGTCCTGAAGAACAGAGGTGACTCCTGCTGACCAGGTTTTTACCTGTTTCAGAACCGGGTTAGAGCGTCTGATGAGTGGTCTGTATGCTGGAATTAGCATAACAGAGACGCTCCAGGGATGTTTGTGTAAACAAGATCCAGCGTTTTCGCTCCTCTTGTTGCAAAGTCCACAAGCTGATGGAGTTTAGGGAGCACAGTCCTGAGATTCACGTGGTTGAAATCTCCTGCGATAATAAACAATCTGTCAGGGTGAACATTCTGCAGGTTGCTAGTAGCACTGTAGAGTTCACACAGTGCCTCCTTAGCATTTGCGCTGGGAGGAATGTACACTCTGACAATGAAAACAGTGGTCAATTTCTGTTGTAAATATAAAACGGTCTGCATCTTACAGTCACAAACTCCGCTAGCAATGAGCAGTAGCATGAGACAAGCACAGAATTTTTGCACCATTCCGTGTTGATATAAACATACACGCCACCACCACGAGTCACCGCACAGAGCTGAGTTTCTGTCGGCACGAAACACAGTTAGCCCGTCTAGCTGGATGGGGGTTTCCGGAACTCTGTCACTGAGCCACGTCTCCGTGAAAACAAAGATGCAGCAGTCCCTGGGTTAGCATTTAGCCTAGCACAGACACCCGCCCGCTTGCTGCGCTTCGGCTTCCTCGAGCAGTGCTTCCGACGTCCCCTCTCCCGGCCACTGGCATCAGATGACACAGAGGGCTTGGGGCCTGGTCTTTGTAGGTTCTTGATTACTTCATCATGCAGATTAGTGGTTGCATGACTCCTGTACCGTAACTAAATATGGTAAAAGCACCATTTTTGGATCCGGAGAGGACGCTGCGAGCTACTGCCTCGGTGTGTAAAAAAAACACAGTTTTAACAGGGGACAAACACTTTTTCACACAGGGCCTCTGCCTAATATTTATTTTTCCAGGAAAACTAAAATAAATAAATACAAAAAAGGCTTTAGTTTAATTAACTGTACAATGATAAAATCGTCTTGTCAAAACATTTATTTTTTTAAAGTGGTCAGACAAGTAGACATCATTAGTTTCTTTTGTGGCACTATGCTGTTTTTAGCTACTACATTTCAGTGTGTCCATTCTTGTCAATTGTTTCAGACGTGTTTTTAACAGTTCTATGGCATTTAAAAAAAGAGGGGAACTTAATCATTTTGTTCTGAAAAGTTTGTTAATTCTGTCTATGAGCTTCCAGTCATGGGATGTGGGGTGGAATTTCCTAGCAACAGCATCAGAAATTGCTTGACACATAAGGCAGTGTGTCACCAAAGGTGTCCCGTAGTTCTCAATCTCCTCCCACAAAGTTAGTACCGTTGTCACAGAGTAATTCCATGGGCTTACCACATCGTGCTACAAAGCGACGCAGAGAGAGTAAGAATGCATCGGTGTCAAGGTGCTCCAGTAGATCAAGGTACACACATCTGGTTGTCATGCATTTAAAGAGGATATCCCATCTCTTTTCATGGCGCCGACCAACTTTGACTGAAAAGGGGCCGAAACAATCCACCCCAGTGGAATAGAACGGAGGTTGGTGAAGTTGCAACCTGCAGGATGGACGATCGGCCATTTGGGGGACTTTAGGCTTGGCACGCCAGAACTGACAACCTTGACATTTGCGCTGATGTTTACGTACAGCTTCCCTGCCTTGAAGTATCCAATACTGGCGACGCAATTCTGCTAGCACTTGTTCAGAACCGGGATGTAAGAGTCGGCAGTCCGTCTCCTTGATCAACAAATTAGTGATAGAATGACCAGGATCTAGCACAGTTGGGTGGATGGCATCCAAATCGAGGTCACTTGCTCGACGTAATCTTCCCCCTACTCTGATGAGGCCAGTGTCCTTATCATATTCTGGTGCAAGGGATGCTAAACAGCTGTTAGCTGGAACCGGCTGTCCAGTCTTCAAGGCTTGAACTTCCTGTGGGAATGAGTCCTGTTAAGCTTCAGCAAGGATAAGTTTCTCGGCTTCAACATAATCATCAGCTTGCAGAGGGAGGTCACTGTCTCCAGCAGCTGCCTCATGTAGGGACCTGACAGTGGCCTGAACAAGCTCTAGCCATGTGTCAAAATGATTAGGTCCAGAGGTAAATGACTGGAAACTGTGACAGTGCCAATAAATGCGTTTTTTCTTAACTCACTGTTGTGAGGTTCTACCTCGATGACAGGTGTAGAAGGCCACTGGTCAGAAGGCTGGATCAGGAAGTCTGGTCCTGTACTCCACTGGTGGGGATTTGCTAGCTGTGTCAGTGTTAGACCTCTTGTGATGTGGTCAGCAGGGTTGTGGGCCGAATCGACGTACCGCCATTCAGCCGTGTCTGTGAGTGTCTGGATTTCTGCAACTCGAGTTCCTACAAATACCTTGTATCGACAGGACTCAGATGCCAGCCAGGTCAGCACAGTGGTTGAATCGGACCAGAGGGTAACTGTACAGATTTTAAGAGACAACTCCGTCTGAATGACCTTTGCTAACTGAGCACCAGTCAGGGCTGTGCTCAGTTCCAAACGAGGCATGGAGAGGCATTTTTTGGGAGCCACTCTAGATCTGGCCATAATGAAGGCGACCTGGACGTGATTATCAGTAGTGCACAAATAGGCCACGGAGCCATATGCTCTTTCTGACGCATCACAGAAGATGTGGAGGTCCCGGATGGCACTAGGGTGATCGGCACATGCTGATGTGTAAGGTCGAGGGAATTGTAGCTGGGCAAGATTAGGAATCTCTCTTAGCCAGGTTAGCCACTTCTCCTTTAGCGGTTGAGGTGTTATCGGCCTGTCCCAACCCAAATTCTGCTTCCAGAGGTCTTGGATGAGAATTTTAGCCCGGGTAGTAAATGGAATGATATAACCTAATGGCTTGTACTGGCTGGCCAAGGTTTTGTACATGTTTCGCATGGTAGGCTCTAAGGGCTTGCCAGAGCGTAAATTATAGCCTAATGTGTCAGTGAGACAATTCCACTGTAGGCCTAGAGTGAGTTCTTGTAGGTCCGTACTTGCTTTGGTCAACCACAATTCACTGTTAGCGGATCGGGCTTCTACAGGAAGATGCTCAATGACTGAGGGTACATTGCAGGCCCATTGTCTTAAGTCAAAGCCTCAATCAGACAACAACTTACGAAGTACATTTACCACCTCCTTAGCTTCATCAGAGCTCGAAGAGCTATGCAGGCAATTATCTACATAGAAGGAATTCTCAACAAGTTTAACCAGACTGCCATAATTATCCTGGTATTCTTGGGCATGGCGCTGGAGGGCATATATAGTGCAACACGGACTACATGCCGTTCCAAATGGGAGCACCTGCCATTTGTATATCTCAGGCTCCTTGTCTTTCTGCATGTCCCTCTAAATGAACCGCAACACTGACTTGTCTTTAGGCAGCAGGCATACCTGGTGAAACATGCCCTTTATGTCCCCACTCACAGCTACAGTGTGTTGTCTGAACCTCAGAAGCACACCTAATAATGATGGTCCCAGCATAGGGCCAGAAAGTAGCTGACTGTTCAAAGCCTGCCATGATGCTGAAAAGAACAGTTAAAGACAATCCTGTCCTTTCCATTGTGATGTCCCATGTGGTGCGGAATGAACCAGGACTCTAAGGTTCTGTGTGCTTCTTCTGTGGTTATCTTGGCTACATATCCAGCGGATTCCAGCTTTCTGATTTCATTGCAGTAGGCCTTCGCCCGTGCAGGATCTCGTGCCAGTCTGCGCTCGGTACTTCGAAGACTGGGAAGAACAGCATCCCTTTTTGCATGAAGCATAGTCATAGGCATGCGTCGGAGCAAAGGCGTAGCATACCTTTGAACGCCAGCCACGTTCACCCTGATGGTGTCATCCTGGAGCATGGCGAGAGCATCTTTATCTTGCTTGGACCTAGTGACCATTTTCTCATTGTATGGTAGAGTGTCAACCAACCAGAGTCGTTCAACGTGCCAAATCAGATCATCATCAGATTGGGTGGTGGTGATATGAAGGCACTGCTGATAACGCCGTGAGGGCTTCTTGGGGCTCATGGGGCCTTGAAAAGACCATCTCAACTGTGTTCGGATGGCTATTGGACCTCCATCTGGGCCATGGAATACAGGCCGTATTGGTGCTAAGAGATGTGGCATGTCCGAACCTATAAGAAGTAGGGGTTTGACTCCGTCAACAGGAGGAAGAGGTAGATCTCTCAGATGACGATAGGCTTGTTGCAGCGCCAGTACTGGATAATTATGCTCTGCCAGACTTAACCCGGTCGCAGTAAAGGCATGGTGGATAGTGAACCTCTGTGTAGGTCAGGTGACTGAAGAGATCTCAAAGGAAACAGACGAACCTACAACTTCCATATGACATTGTCGAACAGTCTGTAAATGGAGTACCTCAGGCATACAAGAAAGCTTGAGCTACTGCACGAAGGGGAAAAGCACAAGTGTTCTCTCTGACCTGTCGTCAAGAACGGCATGTGCTTCCATTGTGTAGGGTCCATTATGGAGGAGGACCTTGACAATCTTTAGCATGACTCTGGGTGTACGGTTCGGCCTGTCCAAGTAAACCTGGGTAGATGGGAGACTGACAGTGAGGACTGATCTACTGCTGTCACTGATGAAGTCATGAAGAACTGCGAGATGTGGTTCTTTACAGATTTTACATGGACGTTTAAGGTTGCAAGACTCTACTGCGTGTAACCATCCACATCTCCAGCAGCGTTTACCATCTTTAATCCAATCTACAATCTGGGCTGTAGTCAACTTCTTGAATGTCTCACAAGAGTTGAGGTAGTGGCTTAAGCTTGGCGCTGGATTTTGAAGCTGGCAGCTTAGAAAACCTTTGCTGTATTCTCACATGTCAGGAGGACTGGTGTTGGATGCTCTTTTGAATGCGATGTTCCTCTAGCTCTGATAGGGGCCTTGGGAGTTTTACTCTGGAACATAGCCGCGGCTCGACTAGAGATGCGTTTTGCTTGGGACTTAATTTGGAGCCAGCCTGCGAAATCAGGGAGTGTATAGGTCTTGTCGGTACCCGTCTGGAGAATACCCCGGTTTAGATAAGATAAGATAAGATAAACCTTTATTCGTCCCACAGTGGGGAAATTTCTATGTTACAGCAGCAAGACAAAGAAATAAAAATAGATGCAAATATATATAAAAAAGAAGAATATACAAAAAATAAAAACAGAAATAAAATAAATAATAATAACAATAATAATAATAATAATAACAAAGAAATAAAAATAAATGCAAATATCTAAAAATAATATACATATACTACAATACCAGTATATATACAGTACAATGTAATAATACGAATAGGAGAAAAAAACAAAAGTACGCTTTTTAAGTCGTTTTGAGGTAGTATTGCACGTAAACTGCACGTAATATTGCACATAATATTGTACCTGATTTGTTTAATAATATTTCACACTTTAGACAGTATTTAACAAAACTGTCGTGATAGGCTGGTGGCAGTTTGCTCAAGAGACGGTCCACATGGGAACCACATAAAAGCTCATAACCATTCTAGCCCTCAAGAGTTCTCAGCATACCCACCAAGGACTGGACTGACAAAGCAAATGAGTCAAAGGCATTGGCATCACCCAGCCTAAGAGGGGGAGTGTCCAAGATGGCACCCAACTCGGATTGAACAAGCTGTCTTGGCTGTCCATACTTGTCTTGAAGTGCCTGCAGCGCAGCGGAGTAAGGCTGCGGGCGATACATAAAGGCTAGCTGATGAGCACTGGGGAGTATTAAATGACTTATGAGGACATGGTATTTGTACTGTTCACTGATATGGTTGTGATTACTCAACAAATTGTCTAACGCTAACTTGAACAATGCACTCTCAGCACCACTCTCGAAAACTGGTAAGGTAGGCTGTGGAATGCCATAGGCTGATGCATACAGGAGCTCTGGGCTTGGATAAGGCACGTAAACAGCTGAAGGGAGATGGAGCTGCTTGAACGTAACCGGGAGATTTAAGTGCCTTTGTCTGTGCTTGATGGTGAGAGCTAGGGAGTCGTGGATGACCTGGAAGTGTCGCGGCAGGCATGCTGCTGCTTATAGGGTTCACAGCACGTGGTCTTGGGAACATTGCTGAAGGCTGAGGTGGCATGTTCAATGTTGATGACTCAGACTTTACTGGAGCAGCAGTGTAAGCAGAAGGTGCTATATTAGGGGGTGGCGATAATAGCGCTTGTGACACCGGGTGCGGTGCAGTGTGGAAGGGCATACCTGCAGGGTAAATACCTGGTGAGTCCACCTGTGGTGGTCTAGGTGGCGGCTGGGACACCGCAGAATCATCAGGTCCAAGTTGTTTGGTAAGGCAGGGCAGCAGCGATAATGTCACAGCTGTCGACTGGAAGGGGGGCTGCTGAGGCTTGGGAGACAGGAGTTGAGGTGAGCAAGTCTGGTTGCACTGTGCTGCAAGCTGTTGTGTGTTGGGAGAACCAGAGTCTGCAGAAACTGGAATGGTTAAACTAGAGTTAGAGAGCATGGAAGAGACAAGCTTAGCCACTTAAAGTTCAGTCTCTGCTTGTTGAAGCTTATGCCGTCGTTCTAGGTGGTTTGACAGGGCCATATTTGCCTCTAGAGCCTCCTCTTGCATGCGCTGGGCCTCTCTGGCTTGTGCCTGCAGTCTCTGGGTTTCCAGAACAATCAGTGAGTCTTCTTCTGCCTGCTGCCGTAGACTGTCATACTGTCTCTGTTTAATCGTCTCCTCCATTATAGCAGTCTCTGATGGAACATAAACACCAGCAGACGTAATGGAATGCCTACTTGTCTTGGAGTGAGAGCTGACACCGCTGTGTGACGGTGTCCTCGAGTTGCTTCGGGGCTGTTTAAGACAGTGAGAGGAAGCTTTTGGAGGAGGGTCACCTGCGGGTTGTTAGCCGACATTGTAATCACCCAGGTGGGTAGGCAGATTCGTCTTGCGCCGAGGTCTGGATGATACCTCCGATGAGTCACTCCGTGCTTCGTCCATATTGGTTCAATGTTGCTCTCAATACAGCTCGAAGGACCACTTTGTGAGGGAGTGATGTTATCCCTCTAAATTAAACTGGTTGAGGCGGCCAAATATGAACAGGATTCCGGTTAGAGAATCAGACAGTGGAGGAGAGATTCTTTATACAGTAGCCTTTGGCAGGCTTTCGTACACAGTGCGTTTTTCCCCTTGGAACCATCATAGTTCACCAAACCTGCCCAGTTCTGATAAGCGTTAAGCAAAATTAACCTTTTAAACAAACTATCTGCCTACCCTCTGATCCAGTTGAATCGAGATACAATTGTTTCTTGATCTCAATGGAAACATGAGGTCAGGATCTACTGGGCTCATGGCCCATATTTTGTTAGAATCCTGCACTCATTAGCTAAATTTTCCATCAGTCATTTTGTTTTAATAATGCTACTGGCTGGAAATAATAGGTTTGAAACGTCACCACACCTGCAGAGAAAGTGGATACTCAGGCCTGAGATTTAGCTCTTCCTTGCCTTTTTTTTTTTTTTTTTAGTGTGTGGTCAGATTTGTTCTGTTACACTATATTCTACCAGCCATATTTGTTTTTTTTTATCACCAAGATGACGTTTTTTTATGCAAAGGGTTTTCCATAATATATGCAAACAATACACCCTTCAAAGTACTGTGACGTAAATAAAAGAATAACCATCTAAATTACAACACTATTGTTTGGTTGGAGCAAAAATGTTTTACAGCATGTTGTTCAGTGGAGCCTCATCTTTCCAAATAAATCGGGATTGGCAGCACTGGATGCGTTTGTGACTCGTTTTTATTTATGTATCTTGTTGGTGTGTCGTGCGATGTCTCTTGAGTCATTTGAGACACCATTCCCTAGGCCTCAGCCATTGCCTCAAGAGGGTGTCTGCTCCCTTGTTCAAGCGACCCTGGATATACACTGCCCTGAAGAAGAGCAGCTTCCCCTGTGTCCACAGCTTGTACAGTAGGCGAGATAGCAGACAGTGGGGTTGATATAAGAGATATAAGAGGTTTTGTCTGAACGGACCAACACACGGTGGCCTCTGAGGTCCGGAAGGAAATACTTCAGAGCTAGAAGCATGGCCAGCATCTCTAGGCAATTGATGTGCCACAGCAGATAGGGCCCTCCCCAAAGACCTTGACCACCTAAGTATTTCTGCATGACCTTGATTGTGCAGAGTGGATTGCCTTTCCGAGAGAATCCATGGGTCCTGAGTCATCACTGAAGGGAGTCCATGTGCAGGAGTCCAAGTGGAACCACATTGGACGCTGCTACCATCAGCCCAAGCAGTTTCTGGAACTGCTTTACAGTGAGTGACTGGCATTCTTTCACCCTCCTGATGGACGAGATTTGAGCAGGAGATAGCTGCGCCCGCATGAGGGTCGAATCCCATAATATGCCTAAGTAAGTGGTTCTCTGTAATGGAGAAAGCACACTTTTTTAAAGTTCAGCCATAACCCCAACGCCTTCATGGGAGTGAGAATAATATCAACCAATTGTCAATATAAATTGAAATGCAAACGCCCTGAAGTCTCAGAGGGACCAGAGCAGCATCCACACACTTTGTGAAGGTGTGTGGGGTTTCAAAACTTCAAATAAAACATAAACAAACCAAATAAAGACATCTTTCAGTCATGAATGAGAAGGAGCAAATCAGCTTTTTTGCAGTCAGTTCAGACCCGTTCCATGGAGCTCTTGGGAGAGAACCATCCTTACAGCAATGGCACACGTCAGCTTTCACATGCGAGTGTGAATTTAATATAAACAATCCTTACTTTTGATATCTCACACCCAGTTAAATTGACATATTTTGTCTAATATCTCCTCCCTCACAATTTACGTACACCAATTATTTTACGGGGCTTTGCATATCCCACCTTTTGCTAACGTGTTTTCTGGTAAGTTTCTACCTATTCTTAGTAAAATTCCACCCACGTCCAGGAGGCCTCGTTCACCTCCATATGATTCTAATTTACATGTACAAAAAATATCTCTTGATGGTGACCTTTTCTTAAAAAAACATCCCCTGATCATCCAAGATGGCGGCGCGGCAGTAGCTCGCAGCGGCCTCTCCGGATCCAAAAATGGTGCTTTCACCATATTTAGCCCGACCTTTCACAATACATGGACACCAGAGTCAGCTGTGTTCATGTGTACGACCACCAGACATTGTTACGGTACAGGCATCATGCAACCAATAATCTGCATGATTAAGTTATCAATAACCTTCGCAACCTCGGCTTGCTGCAACCTCCGCCACAAAGACCAGGCCCCAGCCCTCGGTGTCACCTGATGCCAGTGGCCGGAAGAGGGGACGTCGGAAGCGCTGCTCGAGGAAGCAGAAGCGCGGCAAGTGGGCGGGTGTCCGTGCTAGGCTAAATGCTAACCCTAGCCGGCCGGCTCTTCCGTCCAATTTCCTGCTCCCTGGACAATAAACTGGATTACGTCCGACTCCAGCGAACCACACGCCGAGAGTTTAGACTGCTGCGTCTTTGTTTTCACAGAGACGTGGCTCAGCGACAGAGTTCCGGAAGCTGCCATCCAGCTAGACGGGCTAACCATGTTTCAAGCCGACAGAAACGCAGCTCTTTGCGGTAAGACTGGTGGCGTTTGTGTTTATAGCAACACAGAATGGTGCAAGAACTCTGTGCTTGTTTCACGCTATTGCTTATCGCTAGTGGAGTTTGTGACTGTTAGATCCAGGCCTTTTTATTTACAACGGAAATTCACCACTGTTTAAATTGTCGGAGTGTACATTTCTCCCAGTGCTAATGCTAAGGAGGCACTGAGTGAACTCTACGGTGCTATTAGCCACCTGCAGAATGCTCACCTCGACTGATTGTTTATTATTGCTGAAGATTTCAACCATGTGAATCTCAAGACTGTGCTCCCTCAACTTCATCAGCATGTGGACTTTGCAACAAGAGGAGCAAACATGCTGGATCTTGTTTACACAAACATCCCCGGCGCGTATCGTGCGGAGCCCCGCCCCCATCTCGGCTACTCAGACCACTGCTCTGTTATGTTAATTCCAGCATACAGACCGTTCGTCAGACGCTCTAAACTGGTTCTGAAACAGGTGAAAACCTGGCCAGAAGGAGCTACTTCTGCTCTTCAAGACACTGCACTGGGACATGTTTAGAGAGGCTACAACCAATGGCGATTCCATCAACTTGGAGGAGTACACATTAACAGTGACCAGCTACATCAGCAAGTGCGTTGATGAAGTGACCATCTCCAAGACCATCACTACACGCTCCAACCAGAAGCCGCGTGTGCTGTTGAAACAAAGAGACTCTGCCTTCAGAACAGGGGACAAGGCGGCCTTAAGAACAGCAAGGGCCAAACTGTCCCATGCCATCAGAGAGGGGGCGCGCACACACGCAAAGAAAATCCACAACCACTTCCAGGACAGCGGAGACACCCGGTGCATGTGGCAGGGCATCCAGGCGATCACTAACTACAAGACATTACCTGCTTGTGACCATGACCCTATGCAGAGTTAACCCACGGAAGTCTGCTGGACCTGACAACATTCCTGGCAGAGTGCTCAGGGAATGTGCCGAACAGCTAGCAGATGTCTTCACTGACATCTTCAACATCACCCTGAGCAGCAACGTTGTTCCCACATGCCTCAAGACAAACACCATTGTTCCTGTGCCAAAGAAATCTACTGTCTCCTGCCTCACTGACTATCATCCCGTCACGCTCACACCCATCCTGATGAAGTGCTTCGAGAGGCTCAAATGAGGCACATTAAGACCCAGCTTCCACCCTCCCTGGACCCCATGCAGTTTCGTTCCACGGACATTCATCTCAGCATTCAACACAATCATTCCTCAGCACCTGATTGAGAAGCTGAGCCTACTGGGCCTGAACACCCAGACCGGATCGGAACAGCATCTCCAGCACCACCACACTGAGCACTGGGGCCCCTCAGGGCTGTGTGATTAGCCCACTGCTGTTCACTCTGCTGACTCAGCTAAGTTACCTACAAATCAGGGCTCTGAAAAATATGTTCCATCACAGTTTAGTAGTGAAGACTTTATACATTTCTTCACTGAAAAAAAAGATAACATTAGAAAAACAATTGTGGCAGTTCAACCTCTGAGACCATCTCCTGACACAGTCTCACCTTCAACTCCACAACTACACTGTTTTACATGTATAGGACAGGAAGAGCTGTATGATGTTATTATCAAAGCTAAATCAACAACATGTCAGTTAGATCCCATTCCAACAAATCTACTGAAGGAAGTGTTATATACAGCTGGTGAGCCTCTTCTGAATATTATTAACTCCTCACTATCTTTAGGTCATGTCCCTAAATCCCTCAAACTAGCAGTTATTAAGCCCCTCATTAAAAAACCTAATCTGGATCCAAACACGCTATCGAATTACAGAATTTCAAATCTCCCATTTATGTCTAAGATTTTAGTGCTGCGTTCGACACTATAGATCATGATCTCCTCCTAGATCGCTTACAGAATTACATCAGCATTCAGGGACAGGCATTAAGCTGGTTTAAATCCTACCTGTCCGATCGTTACCTTTTCGTAGATTTAAATGGAGAGCTATCCAGGCTAATGCTAGTGAATTATGGCATGCCACAAGGTTCAGTTCTAGGACCCCTGCTCTTCACAATATACATGCTTCCCTTAGGAAATATTATTAGAAGGCATGGAATTAGCTTCCATTGTTATGCTGATGCCCAGCTATATATCTCATCTAAACCAGGCGATACAGCTCAATTAACTTGGATAACTGAGTGTGTTAAGGAAATAAGAGATTGGATGACCCATAACTTTCTACTTTTTTAAATTCTGATAAGACAGAGATTTTGCTCAGCGGCCCAAAAACTAGTATACAGAAGCTCCAGCATCTCAACCTGCATTTAGATGGATGTTCTGTAACCACTAGTTCAGAAGACCTGGGAGTTATTTTAGACAGCAACTTATCTTTTAAAAATCATATCAACCAAGTTACAAAAACAGCCTTCTTTCACCTTAGAAATATTTCTAAGCTAAGAAATATGTTGTCTATATCCGATGCAGAGAAGCTCGTCCATGCGTTCATGACCTCCAGAATAGACTATTCAATTCAATTCAATTCAATTCAATTCAATTCAATTCAATTCAATTCAATTCAATTCAATTCAATTCAATTCATTTTTATTTGTATAGCGCTTTTAACAATGAACATTGTCTCAAAGCAGCTTTACACAGATAATCAGAATCAGAATCAGAATCAGGTTTATTGGCCAAGTGTGTTGACACACACAAGGAATTTGGTTCCAGCTGTTTGTTACTCTCAAAAGTACAGACATAAATAAAAACCTATACATGACAAAACAGACACAACAAGACAAAAACAGACTATACAAGACAATACAGACATACAGACAATATGAGACAGTATAGACAGTGTGGGTATTAAATAGGGATACAGACCAGTAATGTACATAAAGTGTGGGAGTGCATGGCAGTGCAAATGACAGTATTGTGTGCCAGGTATGATGAGAGAATTAACTATAAAACTTATAACTTAAAGCAATAGTGTGTGCAACATATACAGATAATGTGATGAGTGAGAGTTCTGTGCAGTACTCATAGATATGAGCAGGGAATATAATTATGGTCAGTTGTTAGTGAAGGTGATTGCTTGGGGAAAGAAATTGTTCCTGTGTCTGGCAGTCTTAGTGAACAAAGTTCTGTAGCGCCTGCCAGAAGGGAGGAGCTGGAAGATGTTGTGTCCAGGGTGTGAAGGGTCATTAATGATTTTTCCTGCCCGGTTTCTGGTTCTTGTATGGTACAAGTCCTGGAGAGTGGGCAGGGGGCACCAATGATTTTTCAGCTGTTTTAACAGTTTTCTGCAGTCTGTTTCTGTCCTGTTTTATTGCTGCTCCAAACCAGATGGTGATTGATGAGCACAGGACAGATTCAATGACTGCAGTGTAGAACTGTATCAACAGCTCCTGTGGCAGACTGTACTTCCTTAATTGCCTTAGAAAGTACATCCTCTGCTGGGCCTTTTTCAGAATCGAATTTATGTTTGATTCCCATTTCAGGTCTTGGGAAATGGTAGTGCCCAGAAACTTGAAGTTCTCCACAGGTGACACAGGGATGTTGGATATTGTGAGGGGTAGTAGTGTTGATGGATGTTTCCTAAAGTCCACTATCATCTCCACAGTTTATAGTGTGTTTAGCTCAAGGTTGTTCTGACTGCACCATAGCACCAGCTGCTTCACCTAATGCTTATATGCAGACTCGTCACCATCTTGGATTAGTCCAATGAGCGTGGTGTCATCTGCAAATTTCAGGAGTTTGACAGTTGGGTCACTTGATATGCAGTCATTCGTATAAAGGGAGAATAGCAGTGGGGAAAGGACACACCCCTGAGGAGCACCAGTGCTGAATGTGGTGATTAAATGTAAATATGTTCTTTGTAAGTATGTTTGTCCCTGATGAGCAACTGTGGCAAGGAAAAACTCCCCGAGATGGTGTAAGGAAGAAACCTTGAGAGGAACCAGACTCAAGAGGGAACCCATCCTCATCTGGGTTGCACCAAATGTCCATTTGAAGCATATATACAAAGTTGCGGGGTACAGTGATGATGATCAGAAGCAAACTGCACTCCCGAGTCAGTGCAGCAGACCGCCAAAACCAACTACAGTCCAATCCGTCCTCAAAAGCACCCGTTCTACTCCGGAATTATATGGAACCACCCAAGGTGTTGATGAGAGACCGTCCCAAGCTGCACAGAAGTGTGAAGATCCACAGAGGGGAGAGGGGCAGGAACAGTGGTCACTGGAGCCTCAGGAGCATGTTTAACTCGGCGAGAGAGAGAGAGAGAGAGAGAGAGAGAAAGAGAGAAGAGGGTGACGGGAAGAGAAGGATATGGATTATTAAGTGTAACTATTGGTGTATGAAAGTTAATGTCACTGTGCAGTTTGGACTCCGGCAAGAATCGCTATGGCAGCATAACTAAAAGGAGAACCAGAAGGTAACACGGACATGAGGATCTCTGGGATAAGAGCGACCCACCACACCACCATCAACAAACCTGAGTGAATGTGTGAATGTGAGGGGATGACAGCATACAAATATCCCAGTTCACCAAACACTCTATATCCATGCTCCCTCCAGATCTGAGCCTTTACCTAAGAAAAATCTACTGATCAAAGGTTTGACTAAATAAATACGTTTTCAACCTCGACTTGAACACTGAGACTGTGTCCGAGTCCCGAACACTGGTTGGAAGGCTGTTCCATAACTGTGGGGTTTATAAGAGAAAGATCTGCCCCCTGCTGTAGTCTTCATTATTTGAGGAACCAACAGATAGCCAGCACCTTTTGATCTAAGTAGGCGTGGAGGATCATACTGGTACAGAAGTTCACTCAGATACTGCGGTGCGAGACCGTTAAGTGCTTTATACGTCAGTAGTAATATTTTATAATCAATGCGAGATTTGATTGGGAGCCAGTGTAGACTAATTAAAACAGGGGTGATGTGGTCGTATTTCCTAGATCTAGTGAGGACCCTTGCTGCTGCATTCTGGACTAACTGAAGCTTATTTATGCACTTACTCGCACACCCAGACAGTAAAGCGTTACAGTAGTTTAATCTAGAAGTAACAAAAGCATGAACTAGTTTTTCTGCATCCTGCAACGACATCATATTTCTAATTTTAGCAATATTTCTAAGGTGAAAGAAGGCGATCCTGGTGATAATATTCACGTGAGACTCAAAGGAAAGACTCGGGTCAATAATCACACCAAGGTCTTTGACAGCCGTACATGCTGAAACAGAAACACCATCCAGAAATGCTACATAATCGGAAAGTTTATTTCTAGCTGCATGTGGTCCTAGTAAAAGTACTTCCGTCTTATCTGAGTTGAGCAGAAGATTGTATTGTAATGCATTACTAGGTGGATGTCCTGCATCATTAATAAACAAGCTTCAGTTAGTTTGAATGCGGTAGGAGTTCTTACAAGGTCAAGAAAATAAGATCACATAACCCCAATCTTATCGTACCTACATTGGCTTCCTGTTAAGTTTCAAAAAGACTACAAACTACTACTACTCACTTATAAAGTACTAAATGGTTTATCTCCATGTATCTCTCCAGTCTTTTAACAAGCTACAATCCGTCATGCTCCCTGAGATCTTAAAACTCGGGACTTCTAGTAGTTCCTAGAATAGCAAAGTCCACCAAAGGCGGTAGATCATTCTCACATTTAGCTCCCAAACTTTGGAATAGTCTTCCTGACAGTGTTCGGGGCTCGGGACACACTCTCCCCGTTTAAGTGCAGATTAAAAACATATCTTTTTAGCAAAGCCTACACATAACATACGTCTCACATCATAACCTTGTGCTCCAGAACATATGATCACATGCACATTATCAACTTGTGCTGTTAATATCATGAACAGCAGCTACGCTAATTGCTCTCCACTCCTTCTCTTTCTCTCCCCATCCCGAGGCTTTCTGAGTCACGTCCCACCTCGTGAAGATTATGGACTTTAAAGAAGTAGATGCCGAACTCGCAAACATCCTGAACCATCTAGAGACGTACCAGTGCCAATTGGATCCCACTACATGTGTGGAGTTTTGACATTGGACCTCCTGGAGTGTTTAAAGGCTCTGGCATGGAGAAGTTGTTGCTGGATCTGTGATGATCACAAATGTTGAGCTCAGTAGCTCCTAGTTTTATACCAAAGACTGTAGAAAGAACATTTACTTATAATCTTATACTCCAGTACTCATGTTAGTTCTCACTCTCCAGTGTTCTGTATTGTTGAAAGATTTATGATCAAACTCTTGATGTCACCCAAATGAGGATGGGTTCCCACTTTTGAGTCTGGTTCCTCTCAAGGTTTCTTCCTCATAACATCTAAGGGAGTTTTTCATTGCCACATTTGCCATGGCTTGCTCATCAGGGATAAATACACACCATTCATCTTGACTGTTGATTTGTGTAAAGCTGCTTTGAGATGCTTTTTTAAACTTGACTTGACTTGACTTGACTCACGACTGTGTAGCAATGCACAGCTCGAACCACATCGTCAAGTTTGCAGATGACACGACCGTGGTGGGTCTAATCAGCAAGAACGACAAGTCAGCATACAGAGAGAAGGTGCAACGGTTAACAGCCTGGTGTGGAGCAAACAACCTGTCTCTGAACATCGACAAAACCAAAGAGATGGTTGTGGACTTCAGGAGAGCACCGAGCGACCATCCTCCACTGATTATTGATGGATCCTCAGTGGAGATCATCAAGAGTACCAAATTCCTTGGTGTTCATCTGGCGGACAACCTCACCTGGTCACTCAACACCAGCTCCATCACCAAGAGCCCAGCAGCGTCTCTACTTCCTGAGAAGGCTGAGGAAAGCTCATCCCTCTCTCCCCTCTATTATGCACATTTACACCACACGCTGCATCCGCAAAGCAAACAGCATTGTGGATGACCCCACACACCAGTCACACACACTTTTCACTCGGGCCGCCACATCAAGACTGTGCAACAGTTTTTTCCCGCAAGCCATCAGGCTCCTTAATACACAGAACTAAAAGGAAACTCACGCACACACACACACACACACACACACACACACACACACACACACACACACACACACTCATTCAATGTAAAGTATTACCACTCCTATTTTACCTTTGTTCTGCAATACAATAAGATGTAATAATATTTCTCAGAATTTTCTCATTTTTCAAGATGATAAAGTGAAATGTTCTACATTGCACCCATTTTTAATACTTAATTCTAACATGATTAGACATGAAATATAAAATATTCATGTCAATTTAGAATAGGAGTTTATATATAAAATATGTAGAAAAATAGCAAAAACATTAAGTCTTGCTGAACCATTATGAGGTCTACACAACATTTCAAAGTATGACAACAAAGCTGATAAACTGTGCTTCCAAGGAAGCTCTACAAGAATAAAAAACAAGTCGCAAGTAATTTAGGGCAGTACAAAGTTTGGGTTGTTCTTCATATTTAGTTTATAATCTTTTAATAAAATGCTCAATTTATTCTAATGAAGCATTGCTGTAACTTTAAAACAATTATTATACAGTAATTATTACACTTATCTAGCAAAATCTGCAAATTGGTTGCAGTTGGTACAGGTTTTAAAAGAAAAGTAATTGCCTTAAGACAAAAATCATATAGATGTATACTGGAGGTTCTCTAAGATAGTTTTTTACACAGGATCTAATGATATACGCCTTCGACAGTCAGAGGTTACCAAGAGTAATATTATAGAGGTGTGTAAATTAGCGAAGGCAATATCTGATGCAGTAATATGCTCTGGCCCCATCCGAATGCGACGTGGCGATGTAGCCTACAGCAGGTTATGGTCGCTGAACTGCTGGATGTCTGCGTGGTGCTCCAAAAACAATTTGGGCTTCTTAGATAATTGGAGCAATTTTGAGGGCAAGGCTGGCCTGTTAGGGCGGGACGGTATCCATCCCACTCGGGGAAGGTGCTGCTCTCATTTCTTGTAGTATAGGTCATAGTCTCAGAACAGCACTAGTTCACAAGTGACTGTCCAGAGTCAAGGCCAGGGAGCAGACAGACAGGCTAAACCAACCGTCTGCTAGCTCGTCATCACTCAGGATCCACCATATTCAGACTGTGTCTGTCCCCCGAACGAAACCAAAATATAGGAATTCTCAGAAAGTCTGTTTTAGTAACCTGATTAACATTAAATTAAATAGGACTGAACGCACAGCAGTACCTCTGATCTAAAGATAGGATTGCCGAATATTAGATCTCTCACGTCAAAAGCGCTTACTATAAACAAAATTATTACTGACCAGGAGTTTAATATAATGTGTTTGACAGAAACGTGGATTAAACCGAATGAATATGTAGCATTAAATGAAGCGAGTCCTCCTGGGTATAGTTACATACACCAACCCCGTCTAAATGGCAGAGGAGGCGGAGTCACAGCTATTTATAATAATAATCTAAGTTTTATCAATAATCTTCCAGAAATTAAGATACTCTAGATGATGGAGCTCCCCTTAAGACCAAAATGATCAGGGAGAAAAAATCAGCACAGTGGTATAATGATCATACACACACCTTAAAACAGACCACTCAAAAATTAGAACGTAAATGGTACGTAGAACAAAAAAAAAAAAAAAGTAAAAAACAAAATTAACAGTATTTCAAATAGCATGGAAGGAGAATCTCCTGAGTTCTAGAAAATCTCCACCCTCATAGAAAATAACAAGCAGAATCGTCTCTAGGTTACGACCGTAACCCTAGTTCCCCGAGGGAACGAGACGCTGCGTCGAAACGCTATGGGAACGCCCCTGCGTGACCGCGCTCTGAACCACGTGTGCAATCTGACCAATACGCGTTTGGAATGTGACGTCATCAGCGGGCGACGTCGCGTAAACAGGAAGCTACAAATGGCTGCGAGATGGACCAGACGCTAGCTCCTGCGAGAGAAGGTAGCGCCGCGGGATGCAGGAAGTGTGGCGCGGAGGCGCGGCGTCTCGTTCCTCGGGGAACTAGGGTTACGGTCGTAACCTGAGGCGTTCCCCTTCAGGAACTCGAGCTGCGTCGGCGCTATGGGAGCAGTGTCCAATCACGCCACACTGACCAGACCCTGCCTAGAGAGTGAGGGCCTCGGCACCAGCACGCAAAACAGAGGAGCCCGGGGTGGCTCTGAGGTCGTAGAACCTGACGAAGGTCAGCGGGGTGGACCGACACAATCGCATCCACAACCCATCTGCTCAATGTCTGCTTATTGGCGGAAACCTTTCCTATTAGGGCCATAGCAGACAAGCAGCTGCTCCGACTTCCTCAAGGACTCGTCCTGCAGAGGTAAGTATCCAGTGCTCGCACCAGACACAGTCGGTGCTGTCGCTCCTGGTCGGGGGCAGTAAACGGAGGAGGGCAGAATGCCTGCAACACGACAGGCGTGAGGGAGCCGTAGGCACCTTAGGCACGCACTCCAGGTTTCGGTAGAGAAACACCTTGGCCATGCCAGGGGCAAACTCCAGGCGAGACGGGGCCATGGACAGAGCCTGCAGATCCCCAATCCTCTTCAGGGAGGAAATCGCCAACAGAAAGGTGGTCTTAACCGACAGAAACCTAAGGGCCACATCGGCTAACGGCTCGAAGGGGGGCTCAGAAAGAGCCGCCAGCACAACAGCCAGATCCCAGACAGGCACTCTGGGTCGCGTCCTGGGCTGCAGCCTCCGGGTGCCACGGAGGAAACGTGTTACCAGCGGGTGTCTACCCAGCGACTGCCCCGCAGGTGGGGAGCCATATGCTGCGATGGCCGACACGTAAACCTTCAGGGTTGAGGGGGTTAACCCTGCTGAAAACTGTTCCTGTAGGAACCCCAGAACGGACCCAACCGGGCAGTTAACAGGATCCAGGCCACGGTGCTCGCACCAAGACGTGAACAGTCGCCAGCGCGTGGCGTACGACCTCCTCGTGGAGGGAGCTCTGGAGTGGAGAAGGGTCTCTACCACCTCGGTGGAGAGACCGGCTGCCAAGAACCGCGCCCCCTCAGGGGCCACAGCCACAGCCTCCACAACTCTGGGCGGGGGTGAACCAGGGTCCCGCCCACCTGAGAGAGAAGATCCCTCCTGGGTGGAATCTCCCACGGAGGGCCCTCGAGTAGGGGCACCAGATCCGCAAACCACGGCTTGCTCGGCCATCGAGGCGCCACCAGGAGGAGACGGACTCCCTCCTGGCGAACCCTTTCCAGAACTCCAGGAGCAGAGCGATCGGGAAGGCGTACAGACGTAGCCTCGGCCACGACTGCACCATGGCATCCAGCCCTAACGGGGCTGGGTGAGAGAGAGAGAACCAGAGGGGACAGTGCGAGGTCTCCTGGGTCGCAAAAAGATCCACTTGGGCTCTGTAGAACCTCTGCCATACCAGCTCCACCACCTCGGGGTGGAGACGCCATTCCCCAGGCCTCGGCCCCTGCCTCGACAGGCGTCTGCTCTGACATTCAACCGACCGGGATGTAAATGGCTCTCAGGGACAGGAACCTGTCCTGAGACCACAAGAGGACCACCCGTGCTAGCTTGTACAAGGGGCGAGATCGGAGACCCCCCTGGTGGTTGATGTAGGAGACTACCGCTGTGTTGTCCGTACGGACCAACACATGGCGATCTCTCAGGTCCGGGAGAAAGTGTTTTAACCCCAAAACACCGCCATCATCTCCAGGCAATTTATGTGCCACGAGGCGTGGGCGCTCCACAAACCCTGGGCGGAGTGGCCACTCATGACCGCTCCCACCCTGTGAGGCATCCGTCGTGGCGTCATGCGGCGACATGGAACCCCAACACGGGCCACGAGACAGGAATGTCCGGTCTCTCCAGACATCCAAGGCTCGAAGGGCATGCCGCGAGACCTTGATAGTGCGATGCGGGTTTCCCTGAGGAGAACCCCTGCCCGGAGCCACCACTGGAGGGGCCTCATGTGCAGGAGCCCGAGCGGAACTATGCTGGATGCTGCCGCCATGAGCCCTAGCAGCCTCTGGAACTGCCGTACAGTGAGTGGCTGGCCTTCCGCACCCTCCTGGCGGCCGTAAGGATGACTTGACCCGAGCAGGCGACAACTGTGCCTGCATCCTGGCGCGTCCCATACCACGCCCAAAAGGTGGTTCTCTGTGCAGGAGAAAGCACGCTCTTTCTGGCATTTAGCCGAAACCCAAGCACCTTCATGCAGGAGAGGACGACATCTCTATGCCGAATCGCCTGGTGCTCCGAGGGAGCCATGATCAACCAATCGTCGATGTAACTCACAATGCGGATGCCCTGAAGCCGCAGCGGGGCCAGTGCAGCATCGGCGCTGGCGTGAAGGTGCGGGGTGAGTGCCAGACCGAGCAGGAGGACCCGATATTGGTATGCTCGCCCCGAAAGCAAACCTCAGGAACCTCCTGTGTGCAGGAAGGATGGAGATGTGAAAATCTGCGTCCTTCAGATCTATAGTGACGAACCAGTCCCCGGACCTGATAAGCGTCACGACCCCCTTGAGGGTGAGAGAGCGGTTCAAGGAGCGAAGATCCAGAATGGGACGCAACCCCCCATCCTTCTTCGGAACAACGAAGTACGGGCTGTAGAAGCCTGACTCTCGAACCGAGGGGGGAACCACCTCGATGGCCCCTTTCCCCAGGAGCGTGCGTACTTCCTGTTCCAGGACCAGAGCCTGCTCGGGACCCACCAGGGTGGGACACACCCCGTTGAAACGGGGAGGAGAGAACGCGAACTGCAGTGCGTAACCCCCTTCTACGGTCCGCAGGACCCACCGGGAGACTCCTGGCAGCACCTCCCAAGCTGCCAGAAAGTTCCTCAGGGGAACCAGCCCCTCGGGACTGGCCTCTGTCCCACTCCATGGTGTGGAGACATCCCGCAGCCTGACCCGCTGCCGCGTAAGCCTTCCCCACTAAAGCCGATGTAGCACGTAGCGGTTTAGTAGGGAACACCGGAGCCTTTAGCGACGATGCCACGCTAGGAGAGAGGTAGCTAGCTAGCGTCTCTTCGACACGCGGCATCGCCCCATAACCGCCGCCTTAGCCCCAACCACATTCGCATAAATCGAGGGTGGTGCGGCGAAGCAGCGCTGAGTATGGGGTTTCCCAAGAACTGGACACCTCGGCGTGCAGATCAGGAAAAAGCGGCAGGCCCGGCGCCGAGGCGACACAGGGCGCGAAAACGCTCATCCAGCTTACTGGGTGCGCGCTGTCTCTGCTGCTCCACCGGCTAAGCTAGATCCAGCTTAGCAACGGCTCGTGTCACAACCTTGAGGAGCTCCTCGTACAGCACAGGCTGAGAGGGCTCCACGGGCTCGCTAGCATCCATCAGCTCACCCTCCTCGGAGAGAGAGACATGTAATGCCGCGCTGCTCGTGCCGGGAGAAGAAGCAGCCATCAGGCCTGCTTCCCCAATAGAGCGAGCTCAATTCAGCCGACGAAGCTGAAGCGGACTCATCCGACTCCAACTCGGCCGCTAAATCGGCCTGCAAGCCCCACGAGCGTCGGCGCCGCTTTGCCTCGGCGAGAGCGGGACCGGAGCTGCGAGGGAGAGAGCTCCTCTCAAAGAGCGCTCTCCAGGAGCGAAGCGTGCGCATAGCCATGCGGCTACAATGAGAGCAATCGACCACCTCGAGAGCCGATTGTGCATGCTCCACTACCAGGCAAACAATGCACCGATCATGCGAATCCTTCCCGGTAATAAAACGCGGACACGGATGCACGCACTTACGGAAACCCTGTCTGCCAGCCATCACTCGACCAGAAAAACACAGCGAAACAGCGCTTACCTGAACGAGCAGAAAGCTAGCGTTTGGTCCATCTCGCAGCCATTTGTAGCTTCCTGTTTACGCGACGTCGCCCGCTGATGACGTCACGTTCCAAACACCTATTGGTCAGATTACACACGTGATTCAGAGCGCGGTCACGCAGGAGCGTTCCCATAGCGTTTCGACGCAGCTCGAGTTCCTGAAGGGGAACCTAGATTTTTATTCTGTACTGCAGCAAAATGAACAGGAAATAAAAGCACTGCACTCACATGCACACCATCAATAGGTAGTAATAATTTCATGAACTTTTTTAATAATAAAATTGAAAACATCAGGCAATAATACAGACGGTTAATATAAATCCAAACTATTTTATAAATAACCCTGTAGAGAGCAGTGTCATTATAACAGACCATCAATTACAAAGTTTTACTTCTATTCAGGAGAACGACTTTATTTCATTTATTTCCTCATCAAAATCATCAACCTGCATTCTCGATCCCTCGCCTACAAGTTTCCCCAAACAGATCATTCCAGAGGGAATTGAACCTGTTTTAAAATAATAAACTCTTCCATTAGCACTGGTTATGTACCTAAATCCTTCAAACTGCAGTTATCAACCCCCTAATTAAGAAACCTGACCTTCACCCTGTCAGCTGTCCAACTACAGTCCAATATCAAACCTCCTCTTTATCTCCAAGATTCTAGAAAAGGTTGTACAGCAGTTCTGCTCACATCTACTGAAGAATAACATTTATGAAATGTATCAGTCAGGATTTTAGCCTAATCATAGCACAGAGACGGCGCTAGTTAAGGTGGTAAATGACTGTTATTTGCCTCTGATCAGGGTTTTGTCTCCTTACTTGTTTTGCTCGACCTCAGTGCAGCTTTTCACACCATTGATCATAATCTCCTGCTTTCTGGACTTGAGAACGTTGTTGGAATAAAGGGAACGGCTCAGGTCTTATTTGACTGATTGCTATCAGTTTGTTGATGTAATTGGTGAGTTCTCCACACTCTCTGAGGTAAAGTTTGGTGTTCCTCAAGGATCTGTCTTAGGCCCACTGCTTTTCTCTTTATATCTGCTGCCTCTGAGTGAAATTATACATAAACATGGTATTTGCTTCCATTGCTATGCTGATGACACACAGCTGTATATTTCAGCAAAGCCAGATGAGAGAGATCAGCTTAACAATGTTGAGGAGTGTGTAAAGGACATTAGACAGTGGATGCTTGACAACTTTCTTCTGCTTAACTCAGATAAGACGGAAGTACTTTTACTAGTACCACATGCAGCTAGAAGTAAACTTTCCGATTACGTAGCATCTCTGGATGGTGTTTCTGTTTCAGCGTGTACAGCAGTCAACGACCTTGGTGTAATTATTGATCCGAGTCTTTCCTTTGAGGCTCACGTGAATAATAGAAAACTAGTTCATGCTTTTGTTACTTCTAGATTAGACTACTGTAACGCTTTACTGTCTGGGTGTGTGAGTAAGTGCAGAAATAAGCTTCAGTTAGTTCAGAATGCAGCAACAAGTGTCCTCACTAGATCTAGGAAATATGACCACATCACCCCTGTTTTAATCAGTCTACACTGGCTCCCAATCAAATCTCGCATTGATTATAAAATAATACTACTGACGTATAAAGCACTTAACGGTCTTGCACCACAGTATCTGAGTGAACTTCTGTACCAGTATGATCCTCCACGCCTACTTAGATCAAAAGGTGCTGGCTATCTGTTGGTTCCTCAAATAATGAAGACTACAGCAGGGGGCAGATCTTTCTCTTATAAAGCCCCACAGTTATGGAACAGCCTTCCAACCAGTGTTCGGGACTCGGACACAGTCTCAGTGTTCAAGTCGAGGTTGAAAACTTATTTATTTAGTCAAGCCTTTTATCAGTAGATTTTTCTTAGGTAAAGGCTCAGATCTGGAGGGATCGTGGATATGGAGTGTTTGGTGAACTGGTATATTTGTATGCTGTCGTCCCCTCACATTCACACGGTCACTCTGGTTTGTTGACAGTGGTGTGGTGGGTTGTCTCTTATCCCAGAGATCCCTCGTGTCTGTGTTACCTTCTGGTTCTCCCTTTTAGTTATGCTGCCATAGCGAGTCTTGCCGGAGTCCTAACTGCACAGTGACATTAACTTTCATACACCAATAGGGACACTTAATAATCCATATCCTTCTCTTCCCGTCACCCTCTCTCTCTCTCTCTCTCTCTCGCTCTGTCTCTCTCTTTCTCTCTCTCGGTCGAGTTAAACATGCTCCTGAGGCTCCAGTGACCACTGTTCCAGCCCCTCTCCCCTGCGTGGATCTTCACACTTCTGTCCAGCTTGGGATGGTCTCTCATCAACACTTTGGGTGGTTCCATGTAATTCCGGAGTAGAACGGGTGCTTGGAGGATGGATTGGACTGTAGTTGGTGTCGGCGGTCTGCGACATTTGGTGCAACCCAGATGAGGATGGGTTCCCTCTTGAGTCTGGTTCCTCTCAAGGTTTCTTCCTTATGCCATCTCGTGGAGTTTTTCCTTGCCACAGTTGCTCATCAGGGACAAACTTACTTACAAAGAACATATTTACATTTAATCACCTCATTATCTGTGTAAAGCTGCTTTGAGACAATGTTCATTGTTAAAAGCGCTATACAAATAAAAATGAATTGAATTGAATTGAATTGAATTATCTCGGGTTGTACGCTAGTTGATCTCCCTGCGTCTTGACTATTGAGGCTTTCTGCGGTTGCCGATTTGACTGGCGGTTGCTGAATGCTCTTCGTGGTGCATCTGACGCACGGTTCAACTATGAAGATCACTGAGCTACTGGTGCGGATGAACTACATCTGGGTTGTCCTCTCTGCAGTATACCACTCGGTAGCATGGACGATGCTCCAGTATTCGGCGGCGGAACTAACTCAGCTCGTTTGCGTTCTTTTTATCTTCTGTCATCTCCACATCTTCCCCTGGATATCGTGTACATACCGCGTCGGAAATATATACACCGTGGGTCTCGGCAAAGCTATAACATCGATGGATCATGTCAAATACGGTCCTTTTGGTCATCTAAACCTCGCCTGCCTGGGAGGCCTACACAGACTGTCGATCGCAGTGTTTTAACTAATCCGGCTAGATCTGTTGGCAACGATTCTGGTAAGAACAATTTTTCCTTTGGATTACTGAATATACGATCGCTTTCCACTAAAGGACCCCTGGTGCACGATCTGCTGTCTGATCGTAAGTATGAATTTCTCTGTCTAACCGAGATGTGGCAGAAACCAGATGACTTTTTTCATTTAAACCAGTCTGTTCCCCCAGGATATAGTTATGTCTGTAAATCCTGCGATACGAGAAGGGGAGGGGGACTAGCAATACTCTAAGAGAAATTGAAAGTATCTCAGTTAACTTTTTCCACATATTCCTCTTTTGAATCAATTGCCATAAAAATCAATGGTGCGGTTCCTACAATCCTTACAACTATCTACCACCCTCCCAAGAGCAATAATGCCTTTTTAACTGAACTATCTGAACTCTTGACTCATCTATGTTCCATATCTCCAAATGTTATCCTTCTGGGTGATTTTAACATTCATATAGATAATACCAGTAATGCATTTACAAGCAAATTTTTATCATGTTTGGATTGCTTTGGTATACAACAATTTAACACACTGCCCACTCACATCAAGGGGCACACTCTTGATCTCGTTTGTTGCTATGGTATAATACCTTTTAATTGTACTGTTTCTGATCTTTCTATATCAGATCACTTTTTTGGTGTCTTTTTGTGCCAAATTAGAAGTTGGCGAAGCCTAGGAATCGTTGGAGCTCCTTGATGGACTCAGGGACCGGCCAGTCCCTCACGGCTTTTACCTTCCCCTCATCCATTTGTATGCTCTCTGCACTGATGACGTACCCCAGGAAGTGGATCTTAGAGCGGTGGAATTCGCATTTGGAGCAATTGAGGTATAACCGATGGGAGCACAGTACCTCCAGGACGACACACACGTGCCTCCAGTGCTCCTCCAGGTTCCTTGAGTAGATAAGGATGTCATCGATGTACACCATGACGTACCTCTGGAGGTATGGCCGAAACACCTCATTCATGAAGCCCTGGAAGACTGCTGGAGAGATGGAGAGGCTGTATGGCATGACCCGGTACTCGTAGTGGCCTGACGGCGTGATGAAGGCGGTCTTCCACTTGTCTTCCTTCCTGATACGCACCAGGTTGTATGCGCTGCGGAGGTCAAGCCTTGTGAACACCCTCGCCTCCCTTAGGTCCTCCTGCACAGACGGCACCAGCGGGAGGGGGTAAGGGAGAGGGACGACCTGTGTGTTTAGCTGCCTGTAGTCGATGCAGAGACGAAGCCCGCCGTCCTTCTTCCCCACAAAGGCTGGGGCCGGATGCTGCTGGGGAGGAGGAGTGTGTGATGAACCCCTGGTGGAGCGCCTGCTGGGTATACTCCTCCATCGCTCGTTGTTCAGGAGCCGACAAGGGATACACCCGACCATTGGGCAGCTTAGCATTTGGAATCAGGTCGATGCTGCAGTCCCAGGGCCGGTGAGGGGGGAGACGAGTGGCTGCCTGTGCACAAAACACGTCCTGGAGCTCCTGGTAACACTCTGGGACCTTTACCAGTGAGGGGGCTGTGGCTTCCTCCACCCGAGTGGCACCCACAGTGGCCCTGTGGTTTCTGGATGGCAGCTGTGTGAGGCAGTGCTCCTTACAGTGAGGGCTCCACTCAAGGATGTCGTAGGGGTCCCAGGAACACCTCGGGGCGTGTTGTTGTAGCCACGGCCTCCCTAGGGGTCCCCCACCTGCAGTGTGATGATCGGTGCGCAGTACTTCATCCAACCCCGGCCCAGTGGACGTCCCTGGATGGTTTGGACTGCGCAGCCGAGGCGAGAGCAAGGAGTCCGAGATGAACGGTTAGTAGTGGGGTAAAGCACACACGACAACACCGTCCGACATAACCTGCACACACCGACAGGAGCAAACATGTACATACTATAAAGGACCGGGAGTGTGTGTGAAGTGAGTGTTCATATAGGCGGTGTAATGAGTGTGTAGATGAGAGTCAGGTGTGTGTGGTTAGTACAACAGCGAGGAGCTCTTTGCGGGCGGGGCGCGCACGGGAGACGTAGCAGGGTGCTCCCTGATAATATGTTGATCACTCTGGTTTATTTAAAAATATGGTATTTCTAATTGAAGTCTACTTCGACTCTATGGGTCAAGCTAAATTTGTAATATTTACCTCTTTTGCAAAAACATAGGAAAACCAGATGTCTATCAAAACATGATGCGAACAGCAAATATCAGGGTGACAAGCCCACTGCCTGAATTTAAAGAGGTTATATGATGTAGTAATATGCTCTGGCCCCATCCCAATGCGACGTGGCGATGTAGCCTACAGCAGGTTATGGTCACTGAACTGCTGGATGTCCGAGTGGTGCTCCAAAAACAATGTGGACTTCATTAATAATTGAAGCTTTTTTGAGGGCAAGGCTGGCCTGTTAGGGCGGGACGGTATCCATCCCACCCGGGAAGGTGCTGCTCTCATTTCTTGTAGTATAGGTAATAGTCTCAGAACAGCACTAGTTAACAAATGACTGTCTGCTCCCTGGCCTTGGCTCTAGACAGACAGGCTAAACCGACCGTCTGCTAGCTGCACAGAGTCGTCATTCAGGATCCACCATATTGAGACTGTGTCTGTCCCCCGAGCAAAACCAAAATATAGGAATTATCAGAAAGTCTGTTTTAGTAACCTGATTAACATTAAATTAAATAGGACTGAACGCACAGCCAGCACCTCTGATCTAAAGATAGGATTGCTGAATATTAGATCTCTCATGTCAAAAGCGTTGACTATAAACAAAATTATTACCGACCAGGAGTTTAATATAATGTGTTTGACAGAAACGTGGATTAAATCAAATGAATATGTAGCATTAAATGAAGCAAGTCCTCCTGGGTATAGTTACATACACCAACCCCATCTAAATGGCAGAGGAGGCGGAGTCGCAGCTATTTATAATAATAATCTAAACGTCACACAAAAGATTAAACACAAATATAAAACATTTGAAGTTCTTTACACCAACATAAAATATTTAGTGTCCGAAAGCAGGTCCAGTCAGTCAATTCCACTTATTATTATTTATAGACCCCCAGGGCCCTACTCTGATTTTCTCATAGAATTTGCAGATTTCATCACAAATTTAGCTATTTCTTTAGACAAAGCATTAATTATTGGTGACTTTAATATTCATTTTGATAATCAGGAAGACTCCTTAAGAGCAGCAGTTGTATCCATTCTAGAGTCAGTTGGAATTAATCAGAATGTTATAGGACCCACTCATAGTGGAGACACACTCTCGATTTGTTGTTAACATTTGGATTAAAAATAAAAAACTTAGTCATAATTCCACAGTCTAAAGCTATTTCAGACCATTATCTAATCTCTTTTAAAATCTGCCTCAGTCACAGCAGCGCGTTTTATCAATAATCTTCCAGAAATTACGATATTAGATAGATCTCTGTCAGACCCCGCAGAGCTCGACTGGGCCACTGAACACCTAGAATCAAAGTTACGTTATAATCTAGATGATGGAGCTCCCCTTAAGACCAAAATGATCAGGGAGAAAAAGTGGTATAATGATCACACACACACCTTAAAACAGACCTCTCGAAAATTAGAACGTAAATGGCGTCAAACAAAATTAACAGTATTTTAAATAGCATGGAAGGAGAGCCTCCTAAATTATAGAAAATCTCTTAGTGCTGCTGATCAGCATATTTCTCCTCCCTCATAGAAAATAACAAGCATAATCCTAGATTTTTATTCAGCACGGTAGCAAAATTAACAGGGAATAAAAGCACTGCACTCACATGCACACCATCATTAGGTAGTAATGATTTCATGAACTTTTTTAATAATAAAATTGAGAACATCAGGCAAGAAATCCAGTCGGTTAATATAAATCCAAATTATTTTACAAGTAACCCTGTAGACAGCAGTGTCTTTATAGCAGACAATCAACTACAAAGCCTTACTCCTATTCATGAGAATGACTTAATTTCATTAATTTCCTCATCAAAATCATCAACCTGCATTCTCGATCCCTTGCCTACAAGTTTCTTTGAACAGATAGCTCCAGAGGTAATTAAACCTGTTTTAAAAATAATTAACTCTTCCATTAGCACTGGTTATGTACCTAAATCCTTCAAACTGGCAGTTATCCACCCCCTTATTAAGAAACCTGACCTTGACCCATGTCAGTTGTCCAACTACAGACTGATATCAAATCTCCCCTTTATATCCAAAATTTTAGAAAAGGTTGTAGCACAGCAGTTCTGCTCACACCTACTGATGAATAACATTTATGAAATGTATCAGTCAGGATTTCGGCCTCATCATAGCACAGAGACGGCGCTAGTTAAGGTGGTAAATGACCTGTTATTGGCCTCTGATCAGGGTTTTGTCTCTTTACTTGTTTTGCTCGACCTTAGTGCAGCTTTTCACACCATTGATCACACTATACTACTTGCTAGACTGGAGAACGTTGGTGGAATAAAGGGAACAGCTCTCTCTTGGCTTAGGTCTTATTTGACTGATTGCTATCAGTTTGTTGATGTAAATGGTGAGTTCTCCACACTCTCTGAGGTAAAGTTTGGTGTTCCTTAAGGATCTGTCTTAGGCCCACTGCTTTTCTCTTTATATATGCTGCCTCTTGGTGAAATTATTCATAAACATGGGATTCGCTTCCATTGCTATGCTGATGACACACAGCTGTATATTTCAGCAAAGCCAGATGAGAGAGATCAGCTTAACAATGTTGAGGAGTGTGTAAAGGACATTAGACAGTGGATGCTTAATAACTTTCTTCTGCTCAACTCAGATAAGACGGAAGTACTTTTACTAGGACCACATGCAGCTAGAAGTAAACTTTCCGATTACGTAGCATCTCTGGATGGTGTTTCTGTTTCAGCGTGTACGGCTGTCAAAGACCTTGGTGTGATTATTGACCCGAGTCTTTCCTTTGAGTCTCACGTGAATAACATCACCAGGATCGCCTTCTTTTACCTTAGAAATATTGCTAAAATTAGAAATATGATGTCGTTACAGGATGCAGAAAAACTAGTTCATGCTTTTGTTACTTCTAGATTAGACTACTGTAACTCTTTACTGTCTGGGTGTTGGAGTAAGTGCAGAAATAAGCTTCAGTTAGTTCGGAATGCAGCAGCAAGAGTCCTCACTAGATCTAGAAAATATGAGCACATCAGCCCTGTTTTAATCATCTACACTGCTCCCAATTACATCTCACACTGATTATTAAATACTACTACTGACGTATAAAGCACTTAACGCTCTCATGCCGCAGTATTTGAGTGAACTTCTGTACCAGTATGATCCTCCACGCCTACTTAGATCAAACGGTGCTGGCTATCTGTTGGTTCCTCAAATAATGAAGACTCCAGCAGGGGGCAGATCTTTCTCTATTATAAACCCCACAGTTATGGAACAGCCTTCCAATCAGTGTTCGGGACTCAGACACAGTCTCAGTGTTCAAGTCGAGGTTGAAAACATATTTATTCAGTCAAGCCTTTGATCAATAGATTTCTTTCTTAGGTAAAGGCTCAGATCTGGAGGGAACATGGATATAGAGTGTTTGGTGAACTGGTATATTTGTATGCTGTCGTCCCCTCACATTCACACGTTCTCTCAGGTTTGTTGACGGTGGTGTGGTGGGTCGTCTCTTACCCCGCAACATTGTATATCTGCTTCAAATGGACATTTGGTGCAACCCAGGTGAGGATGGGTTCCCTCTTGAGTCTGGTTCCTCTCAAGGTTTCTTCCTTATGCCATCTCGGGGAGTTTTTCCTTGCCACAGTTGCTCATCAGGGACAAACGTACTACCTAACTCTCCTACCATCAGGGAAGCGGTTCCGAAGCATTCGGGCCGCCACATCCAGACTGTGCAATAGTTTCTTTCCTCAAGCCATCAGGCTCCTCAACAAAGAACTGAACTGAACTCTCACACACACTCACACACACTTACACACAACTGTGTGACTGATCTGCACAATTTTACTGGACTCAACACACACTCATACTCACTTTGTGTGACTGATCTGCACAAACCGGACTCAACACACATCATACACTGCGCAAACCCACCATTCAGTACCACTCACACTAATCATTACCACAAAAATGTTTACATGCCGTTTTTGCACATCTGTTCACTTTATCTCTGTTGAGTTCACTTTATCTTTGTTGCTGCTATATGTTTAATTGCACAATATTGTTTAAATTTTTCTGCTACTGTGCACCTTATTTAATTTTGTTAGGACAGGTTTACTGGCGGAGCTATTTTATGTTTTGTGTATTGTGTAATGTCCTGCACTGTCTTGTGTTATCTTTTTGCACTGTTTGCACCAGTTGCACACATGCACTTTATGTGGTGGGGACCTTTCTACTAGTTTTTGGCCCTGTGTGTTTTGTTTTTCTGTTCTGTGACTGTTGTTTTATGTTGTTGTATGTAGCACCTGGGTTCTGGAGGAACGTTGTTTCATTTCACTATGTACTGCATCAGCTAAATATGGTTGAAATGACAATAAAAGCTTCTTCTTGACTTGACGTGTGGACATCATTAAGAAGTACAGAATGGTTCTAGGGCGATGGCATTGAAGAAGAATGTGCATAAGTGAAAGGTTACAAGATTATGGCATTTAAGGATTAGCAAGCTAAATAACCTACTATATAATATATATATATATATATATATATATATATATATATATATATATATATATATATATATATATGTAAGCATATGTACAGTGAATAAATATAAAGGCAGTAACGGTGCAGAGATGTGTGGACATCTGTCAGGGATTCCCCTGCCACGCCCCCCTCAACCGCTGTCAGAGATGCACCCTGCCACGCCCCTCTCAGTAGCTGTCAGAGATGCAGAGAACGCTGGTTCTGTTCCCAGGACTCCGTTTCCGCATTGGATTACTCGTTGCCGTGGAGTTGCTTTCCCAGCATTCCCATGAGCTGTCCGTACCACCACAGAACATCTACAAGCGTGCTGCCCTGTTTCGAGGTTCCCGTGGGCGTGCCTCTCCGCCACAGTGTCTTCAGGAGCGTGCCTCTCCACCACAGTGTCTCCAGGAGCGCGCCTCTTCGCCACAGTGTCTCCATGAGAGCGCAGAGCAGCCACAGACCCGTCACGAGAGAGCCGAGCCGCCACAGACCCGTCACGAGAGCGCAGAGCAGCCACAGACCCGTCACGAGAGCGCAGAGCAGCCACAGACCCGTCACGAAAGCGCCAAGCCGCCACAGACCCGTCACGAGAGCGCCGAGCCGCCACAGACCCGTCACAACAGCGCAGAGTAGCCACAGACCCGTCACGAGAGAGCCGAGCCGCCCCACAGACCCGTCACGAGAGCGCCGAGCCGCCACAGACCCGTCACGAAAGCGCCGAGCCGCCACAGACCCGTCACGAGAGCGCCGAGCCGCCACAGACCCGTCACGAGGGCGCCGAGCCGCCACAGACCCGTCACGAGGGCGCCGCTCAGCCCCAGAGTTCCGCCGAGGGCGCCGCTCAGCCCCAGAGTTCCGCCGAGGGTGCCGCTCAGCCCCAGAGTTCCGCCGAGGGTGCCGCTCAGCCACAGAGTCCCGCCGAGGGTGCCGCTCAGCCACAGAGTCCCGCCGAGGGTGCCGCTCAGCCACAGAGTCCCGCCGAGGGTGCCGCTCAGCCCCAGAGTCCCCCAGAGAGCTCGTTCCCGTTCCAGAGTCCCCAAGAGAGCTCAGGCCGCAAAGGGACGTCGTACCGCCGCCTGGCTGCGAAGAGGTTGTCGTACCACCGCCTAGCCGCGAAGAGGTTGTCGTACCGCCGCCTGGCCGCGAAAGGGACGTCGTACCGCCGCCTAGCCGCGAAAGGGACGTCGTACAGCCGCCTGGCCGCAAAGAAGGCGACAGCTCGCCCCCGGGCTCCACAGAGCTCGCCCCCAGGTCCTTCTCAGGGTGAAGGCTCGCCCCCAAGTCCTTCTCAGGGCGAAGGCTCGCCCCCAGGACCTCCTCAGGTCGACGGCTCGCCTCCAGGTCCTCCTCAGGGCGACGGCTCGCCCCCAGGTCCTCCTCAGGTCGACGTCTCGCCCCCAGGTTCCCCGCATGGTGACGTCGGGCCTCCAGGTTCTCCATGAGGCGAAGTCGGGCCTCCAGGTTCTCCGCAGGGCGACGTCGGGCCTCCAGGTTCTCCGCAGGGCGAAGTCGGGCCTCCAGATCGAGTTATTTCCGCTTCCGCGTCGTCAGCCTGACAACATCATTAAGAAGTACAGAAATAGTTCTGAGGCTATCGCATTGAAGAGGAATGTGCAGAAGTGAAAGGTTACAAGATTATGGCATTTTAGAAGTTAGCAAGTCGAATAAACAGTCTACTATATATATATATATATATATATATATATATATATATATATATATACACACACACACACACACACACACACACAGGTGATATACACAAATGAATAATGAAATGTTGGGCAGAATGTACAGTAATGATATAAAGATACATAGATAAAAATAGTGCAGATGAAATGAGTAATAAAAAATATGTAGTATGTACATGTATAGTACAGAGGTTATATACAGTGTTTTGTTTTGTGTTTGTTTTGTAGTGCTTTAGCGGTGTAGTGTTGAGTTCAGTAGTGTGATGGTGAATGGAAAAACAGCTGTCCCTGAACCTGCTGGTTCTGGTGCGCATGTTCCTGTATCTCCTTCGTGATGGAAGGAGGTTAAACAGTTTATGACTGGGATGTGAAGAGTCCTTGATAATGTTGTGAGCTCTGCGCAGACATCTGCTGTGGTGAAGGTGGTCAATGGCAGGTAGTTGGGTGGCAGTGATACGTTGGGCTGGTTTGACCACCCATTGCAGTGCTTTACGTTCACACACAGTGGAGCCTCCGTACCATACAGTGATGGAGTTGGTCAGGATGCTCTCGATGATGCAGCGGTAGAAACTCGTTAAAATCCCCGGGGACAGATGAGCTTTCTTGAGACCTTTCAAGAAGTACAGGCGCTGTTTTGCTTAATTAACCAGGGTTGTGTATGTGTAAGTATGATTATATCATGATTGCAATTGGGCACTAAAGTGACAAAATGAAGAAGTACAAATTTTATCTTGAATTTGATATTTTGGAAGCTTGAAGAAGCTGAATAAAAATAATGATGTAACACTAACTTTTATTTCACTTTTCTAAAGAAAAAATTAAGCAAAATTTTATTTTTCTACAGTGTTTGAAGAATGTAGCCACCTGTGAATCTGAAGTAAATTCTTTATATCACTACTTCCTGACTGTGTATAGTCCATAATGTACAAAAAATTTGGAATATGTTTGCCAATTTCTTTCTTTCTTACACAATTCCAGTGTATTTTTGGCAAATTGACTCGTTAATGTTAAAATAGGTACTTATTAGAAGTTGATTGCTTAATATATTTGATATTTAAAGTTGGTACATTTGTATGTTTTATATTTATAATGTATTTATGTGTGAGTAAATTAATACACTTTGTAATACAGTTTGTTTTTCAAGATCATGTAAAGCAGGCTGAAGCACATTTTTATTATGTTAATATTTAATATAAATAAAATAATAGACATGAGACAAATTAGGACACTTCATATTTAATATCAATTTTAATAATACTGAGAGATTCAAGTAATATAACTAAACAATTAAAACTGAAGAAAATATATATATTTTTTTGACTTTCTGTAAAATGCAGTGGCGTGTGGTCAGGGACAGCAAATTCTTCTCTCTGGTCTAAACACTATCAGAAGCACTGACCTACATTTACAACCTAAATTCTAATATTTGTTCCATGAAATTGTGTTAATTTATTCCCAACAATTTTTTCTCATCATTTCATAGTGTTTCTCTCGGCTGCACTGCTTTCAGTACGTGTATGTGGATGTTAGATTTTTTGTCCAATCAGATTTCAGCCTCTATGTGCTGCCATGTGAATCTAATCTCCCCAGAGCCTTCCGAAATAGCTCTGTTTCTTTAACCAATCAGATTTCAGATTTGCCTCACAAAATAGCATTAGCATTTTTCCATCCTACGATTGGTGTTACAGCCAAGTTCGACTAGCAAAACACGTCTGTAGCGTACTGCACACATTTTTTTATGCCTACAAAGGAAGAAAAATTTATTTAGTCTTGAACATACTAAAAAAAATCAAATTTCAAGGAAAGCTAGACATGGTGAGGAGGTTGGCCAACCCTGAAGCTAGCTAGCGTGTCTCAGCCCGGGAAAGGGTTTGTTCTCCACTTCCAGACCAGTGAATATGAGCGGTACCACTGGATTACAGCCTCTGGGGGGCGCTGCAAATTATGAGTCTGCATCTTTGGTTAGTAGGTTGTTTTTTATTTACATTTTTTATGTTTTTGTCATGTTATTAGACAAATATTGATACTGAACTGATACTGAACAAAAAACTCAACTAATCTTTTCTTTCCCTCCATCAGATACCACAGCTTCCTCTCGGATCTCAGCATGCTTGACAAACATATCTTCATGGATGAGTGCTCACCAACTAAAACTCAACCCCAGCAAAACAGAACTGCTGGTCATCCCAGGTGATTCATCTCCAGGTCAAGATCTCCAAAAAACACTTCATGACACTCTGCTCTCCCCTTCAGCCACTGCTCATTACCTTGAGGTAACTATGGACAATGAACTGTCGTTTTTTCCACATGTCGCTAATGTTGCTCATTCTTGTCGATTTCTTCTCTACACCATCTGGAAAATTCGAACATTTCTGTCGACACAGGCTGCCCAGGTGCTTGTTCAGTCTCTTGTCATTTCAAGACTCAACTACTGAAACTCTGCTGGCAGGTCTTTCCCTGAACACTATTTGTCCACTGCAAATGATCCAAAATGCAGCTGCACGACTTGAGGTTAATCTGCCCAAGTTCTCCCACACCACCCCACTGCTGCGCTCTCTTCACTGGCTTCCAGTAGCTGCACATATCAGATTCAAAACACTGATGCTTGCCTAAAAGGCCAAAAATGGACCAGCACCATCTTACCTCGGTGACCTCATCACATCTCACACTGCACCACGCTGTCTGAGATCCTCCAGCACTGCTCGACTGGTACCACCTTCTCTTAGAATGAGAGGTAAGTACACTTCAAGGCTCTTCTGTGTTCTGGCACCGAGGTGGTGGAATGAACTTCCGCTAGATCCATACAGCAGAGTCCCTGACTATCTTCAAGCGACGACTGAAGACCTTCATCTTCCTGAAATGCTTAAATTAGCACTTTCCAAGTTTGTAGAATTCAAGAGTTATATTTATATTAAGTTTGTAATCTGGTGTACAGTGTAGCGTCCGGTACAGGTCATTTAGACTTCATGTCCCAGGCATTCCTTTTAACCTATGACATCTACATCTCAATCAAAAGGTGAAACTTTTATTGGGGTGGTGTATAAGTAAAGTGTCACACTCCCCCCTGGAAGACTGATAACACAAGCCAGTCTCTATACCACACACACACACACACACACACACACACACACACACACACACATACACACACCACCCCGAAAACCAGATAACCCCCTTGGCCTCTCTGGTTGAATTCACAGCGACCCTCAGACCATAAAACAATTCACTCTCGGAACTTGGCCCCAGTACGTCTGTTTGTGACACACACACATATGCAGACACACACACACCGAAAGGGAGCATTCTTTTATTAATTAAATAATAAATAGAATGTCCCATTTCACATGATACAAACATACATCTTGTTTGTATCTACTACTATAAATAAAGCAAGTGTTTAACTCTACATCAATAATATTCAAACCTTAAAATGTTCAGTAATATAACTCTGTGTTAAATGTTGTTTCTTTTCTTCTTAAGGCTTGATTGACTTATCTGTTCTTTACTTTCCTGACAACGGTGCATTTTATTTATCAGAATACAACATTGTATTAACATCAGTTAATTACTGATCTCTGTAAGTTAATGTACCTCTGCCTTATACTGTCATTCCCTTTCATGTTTAGTATCCAAATGACCGCAAAATTATCTGTTTCTTTATTTTTCAAATAATGGTACATTTTATCATGAAATGTACCATACTGTCTTAATGCACTTTGAATAAAACTTTAAAGTCCTCCAAAAGCAAGTATAGCCCGGAAACCATGCCCACAGATGCATGAACAAAGGAAGTTTTTCCCTCCAAAATTTCAGGCCATAGCATTGGCCATTCCCCCAAGGATGGGTGGGGTTCAGGACCTTTAAAACATCTTGAACCCAACTAATCATTGTCCAGTCAGAGTGCAGTCGGGTCCAGTCGGAGATCAGTCAAGAGAGCAACTCGCTCACTCGGCTCGACCGGAAAGGCTCGGACCCCGGGGCCCGGCGTCTGGGGCCCGATGGCCTGGAGAGTCGGACGCTTCGAACAGCTCAGCAGCGATTCTTCGGGATGAGATCTCAAATCTCTTTTGAGATCTTCCAGCAAGCTTTATCTTCAAAACACCAACTGCTCTGATCTTCAGGAGAAGCTGGAAGAACATCTGACTCCATCCTAACCGACTCGTCCAAGATTCTTTTGTCTACCGCATCCAGACTCTTGTGCAACAAGTCAATGCAAGTAACCGGTTTACCAACTAATTTAGATGCGTGTTAAGTTTGAGCCCCTTAATATTAAGGCGAATTTAAATTTCCGTGACGATATCTCAGTTAGGATGTGATTAATTTGAAGTAAGCTGCCCTTTCCTCCTTTTACCTCCTTATTCCTTTCCCTTCCTCCTTTCATAATTTCAACTTTCGTTTATTTTATTTTATTTTAATTTTATTTTCTTTATTTCTTTTTGTTTGTTTGTTTGTGTAGTTAGTTTTATGTTGTGTTTGTCTCATTCATTAAACGCCGTATTTTTCATAAGTGATCGTCTCTGAGTATGTTCCATAAATGCAAGTTCCTGCAAACATCAGGTCTGAACTACATGCTCTATTTAAATAATTTAATTTACGGTATAAAGTAAAAGGGGGTTACGTCTTTCTTGGCCAGGGAGAGACCTCTTTTATAGAATTAATATAAAATTATACTGTCTGTTTGCCGGACGAACAGACAAATAAGTGTAATGTTAATTCCATTACCGTCAATTCAACTTAATTTAAATATTTAGGAGTAACTATAACACGTTATAATTACTTATAAATATTCCCTTTTCTTTGCGAGCTAAATTCGCTACATATAATGGTGGAGAATGCGGGCAGACTGTGCTTCCAACTATATACTCAATTTATCTGTATTATAAGTTTGTCCCTCTTATCCCCCAGTCGCTACAACAGTGTAGATTTATTCATTACTAGAGACTCAAAGCACTTTTGTACGTCGCTCTGGATAAGGGCGTCTGCTGAATGCCACAAATGTAAATATAAATGTAACTGCTCCAGATGTTGTAGGTGCACAGTTAAGGTTGTAGTGTAGAGGTTTGGAGTTGTCTCAACTGGGTTTCTTGCTTTAGTAAAATGGTATTCACCCTCTGTATGTGAAATAGCTTTGTCTGTTTAATGCTGCGCGTTGTTATATTGCGTTTTTGTATTGTATTGATGGTTTCTATAGGTACCAAATAAATGGCCCGCCACTGGTAAAATGTAGTTAGGAAAACAAACAATTCCTGTTGAGGAATAAAATAAATGGTGGACATCCCCACATTTATTTACACTTAAAATGGCTAAAATCACACACAGGTTTATCACATCAGGACACGTGTTTAGAACATCGTTATAACATTTTTTGAAAGAAGCTTGCCCTATTTAACACTCGGACATTTAGTTTGTTGTGCTTCTGACTTTTGAAGTGAAAGTGAACACCATGGTGAGATTGAAAGAGCTGTCTGAGGCCTTTAGAAAAAACACTGGAATGGCTTATGAGTCTGGAAAAGGATTTAAAAAGATCTCCAAAGAATTTTGAATCAGGAAAATAGTCTACAAGGGGTAGACATTCAAAACAACTGCCAACATGCCCATGTCTGCAAGTTCACCCTGAGAGCAGACCGGAAGATTCTAAAAGTAGTCACCAAAAACATTGAAAAATCATCACAGGACCTACAGCAGGCGCTTGCTACTTTTGATGTGAAAGTGCATGCCTCTACAATCAGAAAGAGACTACACACATTTAGTCACAAATCCCAAGTGTAGCCACCTTGTGGGAGGTGTGCAAGGAGGAAACATTTGCTCTCTATGAAAAACATGAAGGCCAGACTGAAGTTTGCCAGAGAGAACATAGACAAAGTGAAGGACTTCTGAAATGATGTTCTTTGGACAAATGAGACTAAAATTTAATTATTTGGACACAGGAACAAAAGGACATGTTTGGCGTAAACCAGGAGTCTTCAACTGAAAATCCTTGAGGTTCAGTAATTAAACCCTCCTCAGCTGAGGTCCAGACAATTATACACCTAAAAACATGAATTGATGATGTTTGCCAGACTGAAGAAATTATATATATATGTATACACAGTATGTCTATGGATACATTAAATGCACTAATTATTGTACTGCACAAAGTAAACATAAAGCATATTTTAAGAAACAATAAAATATGTATGCTTTCTGTAAATACACTAACGTGTCATAAAAAGTATGTGTGTGTTTTAGCATATTTCTTAAAAGTGCAACTAAGTATATATTTACTACCCAAGAACTTCTAGTACACTTTTTAATAATACATTCAAATGCAATACAGTACATTTTAACACACTTGAAGTGAGCATGTTAGGAGTACAATTGTGCTATAAATATACTATCTGAATTTCAAGTATATTTTTAATACATTCAAGAGTACTTCTTTTTCATCTGGGTACACTGTTTACATGCTGTCTTTTGCACCTTTGACTCTATTATACCGCTTTTTTTGCACCTTTGTCTGTTTCTTATTATACTATACTGTTATTATATTATACTGTTTACATGCTTTTTTTTGCACCTCTTGACTGCTGCTGTTTTTTTATTTTATTTAATTTATTTGCACTACATTGTGTCTGTTTATATTCACTCCCAGGTATAGTGTTTACAGTTCTCCTCGCACAGTACTGTATAATCAGAGTGTACAGTAGGTTTACTAGTTGGCGTTATCTCAGGTTTTGTGTCTTGTCTTGTGTTGTCTTGGTTGTCTGTCTGCACTGTCTGTCTGTACTGTTTTTTGTCTGCAGTGTTTGCACTCGGTTGCACTTTATGTAGCTTGTTGTTGTTGAGTGTAGCACCAGGGTTCCGGAGGAACGTTGTCTCGTTTTTACTGTGTACCACTGTGTATAGTAGAAATGACAATAAAATTGACTTGATTCTTGACTTTTGCACGTAATGCAACAGATCATCCACCACAATATTCACACCTTTTCTTAAAATCTCGTCTGGGTTTTTTCCTATGTCTGCAAATCATCCTTTGTTTTGTGTAGACTTTGTATAGAAACGTGTTTTTTACTAGTTTTACAAACATCCTGCTTGTATCTTAAGCTCATGCTCTTATAGAAACATCTTACTTCCTTGTGTTTTGGATATTGTACCCTTATACACATTCTTGCAACTATTCTCCTCTGTTCTTTATTATCTGACGATGTGTTGTGCCTATTAACCTATTACTCATCATTCTTTTATATTTTTTATATATTTTTATATGATTCTTCCACTTAAGTTTCTACTTGTGTGTTTGAATATATCTGCATATCCTGTTTGTGTATAGTTAAGGCATGTTGCCTGCATGCTGTTTGCTTATTTTAAAATTCGCCCTTTGCCTGGTGTGCGTGGTCACCACTTTCTACTGGCCTGTTTTCTGAAGTAACTATTGGTTCTCATATGCGTCTCCATTTTCCACCTTGAATATCTCCTCCGGTTCATACTCATGGCGCCTCTACATTTTTGCCCTTATTTTTCTAAAACTTTTTCTAATCCCTAACCCTAATCCATCAGCCGTATCTGCTCACTCCCCTTTATAACAGATAGCATCCATTAGTTTAAATCTAAGCTTAATACATATAACCATTACTCAGCATTAATATAGGATAATACTCAGCTTCACAGAGAACTCGGTGTATAAAGAGAGTTCAGACAAAATCAATAATCATGCTTTAGAGTACTTTAGAAAGTTTATCATATATAAAGTTTAGCATACAATATATAATCAAAATGCTTGTAAATGTAATACATTTTATCTGAAGCATATTGCTAAATTATATTATATATTACTAGATTTTTCTACTGATATCTGAAGCTGACCTAAGCTAAATTACATGGGTAAACTTTATGCACCCTATTATGCAAGATGAGTCAAGACATCATGCGGTCTCTCTGTTTTCTTCGCATAGCCAAGGTGTTTAACCACATAGGCAGCTCCATACATGGCTTCTGACTACATTTTGCACAGAGCATGATGCACCTGCACTCACCAACCCTATTAAACCCGACTTTTCTACTATTATTGCATATATTATTATATTTTATATTTTTTATTATTATTATATTATAAACTAGCTAAATTTCTCAACAGAAATTAGGCCTTAGATCCAAACTAAGACACATCCCTTTATCCTTCTTGGGAACAATGAAGTACCGGCTGTAGAACCTGAATTCTCTGTTTAAGGGAGGGACCACCTCGATGGCCTCACTAGAGCGCTCAATTTCTGTTTCATAACCAGAGCATCATACAGCCTCTGTCTACAGTGCGCAGGACCCACCGAAACATATCTGGCAGAGCTTTCCAGGCTCTTAAGGGTATCGGTCTCTCGAGACTGATCTCTTGTGTTTAGAGCCAGAGCTATGCCTTATTGCAGCTCGAGAGGCTTCATGAGAGGTGGTCAACCTCCCCAAGTCTGCTATGGTACCAGCCGCATGCCGAGCAGTCCCACGAGCGCGATGTGGGAGGAACCGCTGGAACACTGCAGACTGCTTGTTGGCTTTCTGACCGTATTTATGGCGTCGCCAAACAGGCCAGTCAATAAATAAGGACACAACCTGGCGTGGAGGCACTGACTCAGGTTGCAGAAAGCGCTCGTAAAGCTTACTAGACGGGTGAACTTTCTACTGACTATATCAAGCTTGGCTACGGCTTGGGTCACCACCTCTAACAGCTCCTCAAAAGGACTAGTTGAGGGGATACATCTGAGGGCTCACCGACCTTCAAAACACCCTCCTTCTCAAAGGAAGAGAGGCGGAGCTGTGTGCTCTCCTCGCAAAGGAAAGAAAACACCAAAAGTCGTACTTCCGAAGTTGCGACCGAACGCTGGACCCGGCAGGTGAGGAGGGAGAGAGGAACAAGCCCATCTCCAAAATGCTCTGCCAGGTCCATTTGCGAGCCCCAGGTCCTCAAACGCCGTTTTGCCTCAGCGAAAGCGAAGCCAGAACCATGTGGGAGCACCCTCCTCAAAGAGTGCTTTCTGGGAGCAGAGCATCTGACAGTACAGCCCTGGATTCTGCACTTAGTCTATTTTTTTTTTTTTTGATTGATGCTTTAAATTAAAAAATGTTTTGCTTCTGTTCAATTAGCCACAGCAGATGGTGTTATAGGTGCTCTTCAAGAGTGCCTGAGGTCTCCCAGTCAAAATCTCTAGAAACCAGTTACAGAGGGAAATGTTCAGGTCCAACAGGCCCAGTTTCCTAATCAGATGCTGAGGAATGATGATGTGTAATGCTGAACTGAAGTCTATGAACAGCATTTCTACATATGAGTCCTTGTTTTTTAGGTGATAGAGGGCCAGGTGGAGTGTGGTGGAGATGGCGTTGTTGGATGGTACATGAACTGCAGTGGATCCAGGGTTTTGAGCAGCAGAGTCTTGATGTGCCTTTCGAAGCACTTCATAATGATAGGAGTGAGTGCTATGAGATGAGTCAATGAGTCAGGACACAGAGGACTTATTCAGCATGGGGATGATGGTAGTCAAACTCGTTAAAGCATTATAACAACAATGCTATTTAGAAAGATGTTGTTGAAAACATCCACAAGCTGGTCTGCACATCCACTGAGCACTCTGCCTAGAATGTTGTCTGGTTCCGCACCTTTCCATGGGTCAACTCTGCTTAGATCTTTCCTAACATCAGCTCTGTGAGACTAAGCACCTGCTCATTGAAAGGAGATGCAGTCTTCCTCACCATCACGTCATTCTGTGCTTTGTATTGAGCTGTTCAGCACATCTGGATGGGAGCCGTCACTCTCGCAGGTAGATGATAATGTAGATGATAATGTCCTTTAGTTGGTAATGGCTTGGGTGCCATGAGACGTGCTGTGTGTCGCCACTTTCCATGAAGTGGATTCTCTGGGCATGTGTTGTCTACCCTGAAAGTGGAGTTTCAGATCTTCAGTAGCATACTCACCTCCTCAGGTTGTAAATGAAGTTGTATTATGCTCTCTATTTCCCCAACAATTTGGATGCCTCTCTTCCCATGTCAAGTCGTGTCTCGGTGGGTCCTGCGTATGATAGAGAGGGACTACTCGATTCAACTCGGGTCCTCTCCTCCCCGATTCGACGGGTCGGGTCCCACCCAAGCAGGTTCTGGTCCTGGAGCAAGAAGTACGCACCCTCCTGAGAAAAGGTGCCATCGAATTGGTTCCTCCCTCAGTCAGATATTCAAATAATGAAGACTACAGCAGGGGCAGATCTTTCTCTTATAAACCCCACAGTTATGGAACAACCTTCTAATCGGTGTTTGGGACTGGAGGGTAATGCATATAGAATGTTTGGTGAACTGGGATATTTGGATGCTGTCGTCTCCTCACTCTCACATGTTCACTCAGGTTTGTTGATGGTGGTGTGGTGGTTCGTCTCTTATCCCAGAGATCCTCATGTCTGTGTTACCTTCTGGTTCTCCCTTTTAGCTATGCTGCCATAACGAGTCTTGCCGGAGTCCAAACTGCACAGTGACATTAACTTTCATACAACAATAAGGAGACTTAATAATCCATATCCTTCTCTCTCTCTCTCTCTCCCCTTTGACCCCTCGTCTCTCTCTCTCTCTCTCTCTCTCTCTCTCTCTCTCTCTCTATCGGTCAAGTTAAACATGCTCCTGAGGCTCTAGTGACCACTGTTCCTGCCCCTCTCCCCTCCGTGGATCTTTCCACTTCGTCCAGGTCTGCCTCTGGATAGTGTTCTCTTCGACTGGAGACACCTTGGGTGGTTCAATGAAATTCCGGAGTAAGAACAGGAGCTATGAGGATGGATTTGGACTGTAGTTAATGTCAACAGACTGCTTCACTGAATCAGGACTACAGTTTGCTTATGATTACCATTCCTGTACCCTGCTATATTGTTTATCTGTAATAAATGGACATTCAGTGGCACCCAGATGAGGATGAGGTGCCCTCTTGAATCTGGTTCCTCTCAAGGTTTCTTCCTTCTGCATCTCAGGGAGTTTTCCTTCGCCACAGTCTCCACCGACTTGTTCATCAGGGACAAACTTACTTATAAAGAACATCTTCATTTTTATCACTACATTATCTGTGTAAAACTGCTTTAAGACAATGTTCAATGTTAAAAGTGCAATACAAATAAAAAATAAATTGAATTGAATTATTTGACTCTATGGTAATTTTGATGATCAAAGAAACTGGTCTTGTGCCAGTTCCAAGTTCATTGAACACTTTGGTCTTAAAGGCACAAATGCCCTCTACACAAGGCAAACACGTACAGGCTTCACTGAAATGTCTGGAAGGAGAGTGTAGAGTGCAAGTTAAAACACAAAAAGGTAGGCCCCCCCAAACACACTACAAACACACAGGAACAACTTCAATGTTTTACTACTACTATTTTAATTTTGTAGCCAGTCTTATGCAACATATGTGTAGGAAACTTGAAAAATGTGCTTTGTTTCCAATGTTTTATGATGACAATTTATTTATTTTATTTCTATTTCAAAATTTAATATTACATGCTACATTGTTTGTTTTTGTTTAAATATGGGTTTGTTTTATATCCAGAAAATTAATTTGTTAAATGTAAATGTATTATTGTTGGCCAATGACTGTCGACCAAAAGGTTAAAGGTCATGAGAGTTACAACATGGGAGAGAGAGGAGCAACGCACATGGCGTGAAGAGACTGTGTGCAGGCTGTGTGTGCTACAGGAGACAGAGGGTAACATCTTTTGGAGACCGAGTATATTCTTGAAAATATTACGGCCCAAATTGTAACACAACTGTATTCGGGTTTTCTTCTTTGATTTTCTCAAAGTTTAAGTTTATTTAACGGCACTGCCCGTTTATAAGCCACCATCTCCGCCATCACGTGTAATCAAGGCCTAGCAGCTATCGCATTAGCAACGTGTGTGAACAGTGAATGTAGACGGGATCCAGTTGGACCTGGGACTTTGCGACTGGACATGTTGCGTTGTTGCTGCTGTAAAGATCGCAGGGTTACACTGTGCTCGGATCGGCCTGACTCTCCACGCAGAGGGAATTATTCATTACGCTAACAGTGAGTTGATGCTGTTCGCGGTTCATCTTGGTTTCCGTGGATGGATGTAAGTGATTGTTTTCCAAGTTTCTGCTTAAGAGGATTTCTTTAACCCTTCACACTGTGAATGTGCACCAACTGGGCCCCAACGAAAACATAGTGTATGTGACTGAGTTGTTGGTTCATATATATTGCATACAGAACTGAGTTTTCTGATAGACTGTGTAAATTGTGCACTTGTGTTGTTATATTCTGTTGTATTTCTTTATGTTTTGAGGTCTTTAATTTTACTTTTCATACCATTTTCAATACCAGTATTTTATTTTCTATTTTCTAAATATTTCATCCTCTACTGTTTAATGGTTTCATACTTTTTTTTTGTTTTAAATTACAACTACAGCAAACTCCAGAATAAGGAAAATAAATAAGTTGTTAATTTGCTAATTTGAATTTGTACTCTGGTGTTTCATTCATTAGGTTTCTTTATTGTAATAAGAGACTGGTTTAAGTAGAAGAATACTACCGGCCAATTCACCATTCAACTGCCGGGAATCCCGGTTTTCTGAGTTACATTAAAAATTTAAAATTGTAACCTTTTGGGTTAAAAATAGGGTTACATATGGACATCAGAGCATATGGACATGTTATCTCATAACACTCCAGAAATCCAGAAACAACCCTAACAACATCATTAATGATTATCTTTGGGAGAAGCTATGCAACCTTAGCTTTCATCAAGGTCCAGGGACATCGAAAGGAACTAGGCTAGGTGATGGGCTTAAGGATAACCCTAGCTGTCCTGCTCTACCATCTATCCTGCCCGCAAATGTCTGCTTTTTGGAGAACAAATTAGACTACATCAGAGTCCAGCAAGCTACTAGGCTTGAGTAGAGAAACTGCTGTGTCTTTGTTTTCACAAAGATGCGGCTGAGCAACAGTTCCAGAGGCTACCAGCTGGATGGGCTAGCCGAATTTTGTGCAGACAGAAACGCAGCTCTGTGCGGTAACACTGCGGCGACAAACTGTGTGTTTACATCAACAGGGAATGGTGTAAGAACTGTAGACCTGGTAGACCTCCTGCTTCCTGTTGTTGCACTGTTTGCCGGGAATTTTGTTTGTATCGGCGTTTTAAATTTTTTACAGTTCGTTTTTTCTCTCTTTCATCGCTTTAAAATATCAAAATATCGTTTTGATTTCCTGCATCCTTTACTTTTCGTTGGCTCGGTCTCGTCTATTTTTGCTTTTGGAAGAGCGTTTTTTCCCTGTTTGAGGGTTTGAAAGCAGTGAGCCGTGGACAATCACACCAGAACTACAAACACACATAACAGTAATTACATTAAGGTACGTAATGTCTCTGTTATGGCGAACATCCAGTTCATTCACTGTGTGAAGTGTGACATGTTTAGTCAGTCTTTCTCCGTTGTTAGCGATAATTTTATCTGTGAGAAGTGTAAGCTAGTTTGCTCTTTGACGGAGAAGATCTTAGCATTAGAGGAGCGCATCCAGAGTCTAGAGAGAAGTAGTGAGTGCGAGAGCAGTCCAGGTTCTGCAGGGGAAAGTCTGGATGCCCTAAGTGAAGTTAATATTTCCCCGACTCCGGCATTAGAACCCTCGCAGCGGGGCGAATAGGTCAAGTCAAGTCAAGTTTATTTGTATAGCGCTTTTCACAACAGACATTGTCTCAAAGCAGCTTTACACAAATCAACAGTGATGGTGAATGGTGTGAATTTGTCCCTGATGAGCAAGCCGTGGCGACTGTGGCAAGGAAAAACTCCCTTAGATGTTATGAGGAAGAAACCTTGAGAGGAACCAGACTCAAAAAGGGAACCCATCCTCATCTGGGTGACATCAAGAGTTTGATCATAAATCTTTCAACAATAAAGAACACTGGACAGTGAAAACTAACATGATTACTGGAGTATAAGATTATAAGTGATGTTCTTTCTGCAGTCTTATACAGTCTATATGGTTAGTAGCTCCGAGTTTTATGAGCTCAGCATTTGTGATCACCACAGATCCAGCATCAGCTTCTCCATGCCAGAGCCTTTAAACACTCCAGGAGGTCCAATGTCAAAACTCCACACATGTAGTGGGATCCAAATGGCACTGGTACGTCTCTAGATGGTTCGGGATGTTTGTGAGTTCGGCATCTACTTCTTCAAAGGTCCGTAATCATCACGAGGTGGGAGGTGACTGGAGCTGGCCAAACCTCAGGGTGTCTCGGGATGGGAAGAGAAAGAGAAGCAGTGGAGAGGAATTAGCGTAGCTGCTGTTCATGATATTAACAGCACAAGTTGATAATGTGCATGTGATCAGATGTTCTGGAGCACAAGGTTATGATGTGAGACGTATGTTATGTGTAAGCTTTGCTAAAAAGATATGTTTTTAATCTACACTTAAACTGGGAGAGTGTGTCTGAGCCCCGAACACCGTCAGGAAGACTATTCCAGAGTTTAGGAGCTAAATGTGAAAATGCTCTACCACCTTTAGTGGACTTTGCTATTCTAATAGGTGACGGCTAGGCGGCATACTCGCAAAGCCAAAGCTAACGCTAAGGCTTGCCCACGGGAGCACCATTCCTCTTCGCTTCACGTGTCCAACAGGTTTGCTCTCCTCAGTGAAGCACCCGCTGAGAAACCTGAAAGAGCTCTGGTTTTAGGAGACTCCATTCTGAGGCACGTGAAATTACAGCAGGTTATGGTCGCTAAACTGCTGGATGTCCGAGTGGTGCTCCAAAAACAATGTGGGCTTCATTAATAATTGGAGCATTTTTGAGGGCAAGGCTGGCCTGTTAGGGCGGGACGGTATCCATCCCACTTGGGAAGGTGCTGCTTTCATTTCTTGTAGTATAGGTCATAGTCTCAGAACAGCACTAGTTAACAAGTGACTTTCTAGAGCCAAGGCCAGGGAGCAGACAGACAGGCTAAGCCGACCGTCTGCTAGCTGCACAGAGTCGTCACCAGGATCCACCAAATTGAGACTGTGTCTGTCCCCCGAGCAAAACCAAAAAAAAATGGGAATTCTTAGAAAGTCTGTTTTAGTAACCTGATTAACATTAAATTAAATAGGACTGAATGCACAGCCAGCACCTCTGATCTAAAGATAGGATTGCTGAATATTAGATCTCTCACGGCAAAAGCGCTGACTATAAACAAAATTATTACCGACCAGAAGTTTAATATAATGTGTTTGACAGAAACGTGGATTAAACTGAATGAATATGTAGCATTAAATGAGGCGAGTCCTCCTGGGTATAGTTACATACACCAACCCCGTCTAAATGACAGAGGAGGCGGAGTCACAGCTATTTATAATAATAATCTAAACGTCACACCAAAGACTAAACACAAATGTAAAACATTTGAAGTTCTTTACACCAGCATAAAATATTCAGTGTTCGAAAGCAGGTCCAGTCAGTCAATTCCACTAATTATTATTTTTAGACCCCCAGGGGCCCGACTCAGATTTTCTCATAGAATTTGCAGATTTCATCACAAATTTAGCTCCTTCTTTACACAAAGCATTAATTATTGGTGACTTTAATATTCATTTTGATAATCAGGAAGACTCCTTAAGAGCAGCAGTTGCGTCCATTCTAGATTCAGTTGGAATTAATCAGAATGTTATAGGACCCACTCATAGTGGTGACACAATCTCGATTTGTTGTTAACATTTGGATTAAAAATAAAAAAATTCCACAGTCTGAAGTTATTTCAGACCATTATCTCATCTCTTTTGAAATCTGCCTCAGTCATTGCATTTCTACCTCACCACGTTACCGTGTTAAGCGTACTTTCACGTCAGCTACAGCAGCGCGTTTTATCAATAATCTTCCAGAAATTACGATATTAAATAGATCTCCGTCTGACCCCGCAGAGCTCGACTGGGCCACTGAATACCTAGAATCAACGTTACGTTATACTCTAGATGATGGAGCTCCCCTTAAGACCAAAATGATCAGGGAGAAAAAATTAGCACAGTGGTATAATGATCATACACACACCTTAAAACAGACCACTCGAAAATTAGAATGTAAATGGCGTCAAACAAAATGAAAAGTATTTCAAATAGCATGAAAGGAGAATTTCCTGAGTTCTAGAAAATCTCTTAGTGCTGCTGATCAGCATATTTCTCCTCCCTCATAGAAAATAACAAGCATAATCCTAGATTTTTATTCTGTACTGCAGCAAAATGAACAGGAAATAAAAGCACTGCACTCACATGCTGTCAGGCTGACGACGGAAGCGGAAATAACTCGAGCATTGTCTTTATTCACACAAAACAGTTCAACAAACAAACACTCACTGCTGCCGAGGCGAGAAAACAAACAAGGAATATCCGCTCGAGACGAGTAGTCCAAAAATGAAACCTAGAGTCCGAAACGAAAGTAAACGGCAGCGGCTAAGAGTAATCCAGAAGGAACAGAACCAGGATACAAAACCAGCGGGGAATGCTGGCGGTCGAGCAGCCACGGATATCACCAGCATGACAATACAAGAACCGACAGCCTGTGACTCGAGAACGTGTGTTTATATAGTCTGCACCATAACGAGTCACAGCTGTCGGTGATCAGGCAGGCACGGGATATTGAGGCACCATGAGAGCTACCGAGGGGGGCGTGGCAGGGTGCATCTCTGACAGCGGCCGAGGGGGGCGTGGCAGGGGAATCCCTGACAGTACCCCCCCCTTCAGGGGCGGCCCCTGACCACCCAAAACCCACCAATGCCAGGCGGGCCGGGGCACTCTGAGGAAGGCCTCTCCAATCGACCCAGGACAGAGGAGGCCCCGCGAGCATCGCAGCAGAGCAGGGGAGGATCGGAAGGAGGCCAGGGCAAAGCAGCGCCCTTGGTCGGAACAGGAACGGGCCAGCGACCCTTGAAAAGACCGGAAGCTGAGCCAAGCCCTCGGCAGAGACAGGAGGCGGCGGCCGGCGGAGACAGGAGGCCAAGCGACGCCCCCGGTGGAGACAGGAGGCGGAGCAACGACCTCCCTGGAGACCTGGAGCGGAGAGACGTCCTCCACGGAGAAAGGAGGCGGAGAGACGACCTCGACGGAGACCAGGAACACAGAGGCACACTCGGCAGGACGTTGAACCGCAACGACACTCTCGTAGGGCCTCTGGAAAGCCTTGACGTTGATCCGGAACGACACCCTCGGAGGGCCGCGGGAGCGCTCTGGCGTTGAACCGGAACGACACCCTCGGAGGGCCTCTGGAGAGCTCGGACGTTGAACCGGAACGACACCCTCGGAGGGCCTCTGAAGAGCTCTGCCGGCGTTAGGGGGACCTGGAGGCCCCACGTCGCTCTGCGGGGAACCTGGAGGCCCGACGTCGCCCTGCGGGGAACCTGGAGGCCCGACGTCGCCATGAGGGGAACCTGGAGGCCCGACGTCGCCATGAGGGGAACCTGGAGGCCCGACGTCGCCATGAGGGGAACCTGGGGGCGAGCCGTCGCTCTGCGGGGAACCTGAGGGCGAGCCGTCGCCCTGAGGAGGACCTGCGGCCAGGCGGCGGTACGACGACCCCTTCGCGGCCAGGCGGCGGTACGACGACCCCTTCGCGGCCAGGCGGCGGTACGACGACCTCTTCGCGGCCTGACCTCTCTGTGGGACTCTGGAACGGGAGCGAGCTCCTTTGGGGACTCTGGAACGGGAGCGAGCTCTCTTGGGGACTCTGGAACGGGAGCGAGCTCTCTTGGGGACTCTGGAACGGGAGCGAGCTCTCTTGGGGACTCTGGAACGGGAGCGAGCTCTCTTGGGGACTCTGAGGCTGAGCGGCACCCTCGGCGGGACTCGGAGGCTGAGCGGCACCCTCGGCGGGACTCGGAGGCTGAGCGGCACCCTCGGCGGGACTCGGAGGCTGAGCGGCACCTCGGCGGGACTCGGAGGCTGAGCGGCACCTCGGCGGGACTCGGAGGCTGAGCGGCACCTCGGCGGGACTCGGAGGCTGAGCGGCACCTCGGCGGGACTCGGAGGCTGAGCGGCACCTCGGCGGGACTCGGAGGCTGAGCGGCACCTCGGCGGGACTCGGAGGCTGAGCGGCACCTCGGCGGGACTCGGAGGCTGAGCGGCACCTCGGCGGGACTCGGAGGCTGAGCGGCACCTCGGCGGGACTCGGAGGCTGAGCGGCACCTCGGCGGGACTCGGAGGCTGAGCGGCACCTCGGCGGGACTCGGAGGCTGAGCGGCACCTCGGCGGGACTCGGAGGCTGAGCGGCACCTCGGCGGGACTCGGAGGCTGAGCGGCACCTCGGCGGGACTCGGAGGCTGAGCGGCACCTCGGCGGGACTCGGAGGCTGAGCGGCACCTCGGCGGGACTCGGAGGCTGAGCGGCACCTCGGCGGGACTCGGAGGCTGAGCGGCACCTCGGCGGGACTCGGAGGCTGAGCGGCACCTCGGCGGGACTCGGAGGCTGAGCGGCACCTCGGCGGGACTCGGAGGCTGAGCGGCACCTCGGCGGGACTCGGAGGCGAGGCGCGCTCCTGGAGACACTGTGGCGAAGAGGCACGCCCACGGAACCTCGAAACAGGGCAGCACGCTTGTAGATGTTCGGTGGCGGCACGGACTGCTCATGGGAGTGCTGGGATGCCAGGGCGCGCTCGCAAACGCTCGGAGATGGTGCAGAGCGTCCACGAGAACCCCTGAACACAGCAGCGCGCTTGTACTGACCCAGGGGCAGGGCCATGTGTCCGTGGAAACCCGGGAACTGAGCCTCGCGTTCTTGGATGCCCAGGGATGGAACCGCGCACCTTGGAGAACCTTGGAACGGTGCCACGCGCTCTGAAGAACCAAGGAATGAAGCCGAGCACCTTGGAGAACCTTGGAACGGTGCCACGCGCTCTGAAGACCCATGGAACGAAGCTTCTTCATCCTCAAGGGGACTGTCATGGAGATCCACCACCTCCATCCCACACATCCCCAGAAGAAGCTCGCAGAATTCGAGTGAGCCAATCGCCTCTATTGGCGCTCCATAATCTGCTGGTTTTAGAGAGCATCACCAGACAGGAGAGAAACGCAGAAGGCGATCTTGGCTCTTTCGGAGGGAAACTGGGAAAAATTTTCCTCCACATACTCGCCGATGTTCCTCAGAAATCCGCCCAATTGTTCTCTTTTCCCGGAGAATAGAGCCGAAATCCTCGCCGCTGAGGGGGCGTGGCGCAGCCGCGCTTTCATGCTCCGGCTTCTGTGGCTTTGAGCCGCGAGAAACGGCTTGGAACTCCCGGTGAAAATCCGAAGCCGGGTTTGCCTGCCGATCCATCGCGGCCGAAATCGCGGGAGGGCGATTCCGCTTTCGGTTTTGGTCGGTTCTTCTGTCAGGCTGACGACGCGGAAGCGGAAATAACTCGAGCATTGTCTTTATTCACACAAAACAGTTCAACAAACAAACACACTGCTGCCGAGGCGAGAAAACAAACAAGGAATATCCGCTCGAGACGAGTAATCCAAAAATGAAACCTAGAGTCCGAAACGAAAGTAAACGGCAGCGGCTAAGAGTAATCCAGAAGGAACAGAACCAGGATACAAAACCAGCGGGGAATGCTGGCGGTCGAGCAGCCACGGATATCACCAGCATGACAATACAAGAACCGACAGCCTGTGACTCGAGAACGTGTGTTTATATAGTCTGCACCATAACGAGTCACAGCTGTCGGTGATCAGGCAGGCACGGGATATTGAGGCACCATGAGAGCTACCGAGGGGGGCGTGGCAGGGTGCATCTCTGACAGCGGCTGAGGGGGGCGTGGCAGGGGAATCCCTGACAGTACCCCCCCCTTCAGGGGCGGCCCCTGACCACCCAAAACCCACCAATGCCAGGCGGGCCGGGGCACTCTGAGGAAGGCCTCTCCAATCGACCCAGGACAGAGGAGGCCCCGCGAGCATCGCAGCAGAGCAGGGGAGGATCGGAAGGAGGCCAGGGCAAAGCAGCGTCCTTGGTCGGGAACAGGAACGGGCCAGCGACCCTTGAAAAGACCGGAAGCTGAGCCAAGCCCTCGGCAGAGACAGGAGGGCGAGCGACGCCCCCGGCGGAGACAGGAGGCCAAGCGACGCCCCCGGTGGAGACAGGAGGCGGAGCAACGACCTCCCTGGAGACCTGGAGCGGAGAGACGTCCTCCACGGAGAAAGGAGGCGGAGAGACGACCTCGACGGAGACCAGGAACACAGAGGCACACTCGGCAGGACGTTGAACCGCAACGACACTCTCGTAGGGCCTCTGGAAAGCCTTGACGTTGATCCGGAACGACACCTCGGAGGGCCTCTGGAGAGCTCGGACGTTGAACCGAACGACACCTCGGAGGGCCTCTGGAGAGCTCGGACGTTGAACCGAACGACACCTCGGAGGGCCTCTGAAGAGCTCTGCCGGCGTTAGGGGACCTGAGGCCCCACGTCGCTCTGCGGGGAACCTGAGGCCCGACGCCGCCTGCGGGGAACCTGGAGGCCCGACGTCGCCATGAGGGGAACCTGGAGGCCCGACGTCGCCATGAGGGGAACCTGGAGGCCCGACGTCGCCATGAGGGGAACCTGGGGCGAGCCGTCGCTCTGCGGGGAACCTGAGGCGAGCCGTCGCCTGAGGAGGACCTGCGGCCAGGCGGCGGTACGACGACCCCTTCGCGGCCAGGCGGCGGTACGACGACCCCTTCGCGGCCAGGCGGCGGTACGACGACCCCTTCGCGGCCAGGCGGCGGTACGACGACCTCTTCGCGGCCTGACCTCTCTGTGGGACTCTGGAACGGGAGCGAGCTCCTTTGGGGACTCTGGAACGGGAGCGAGCTCTCTTGGGGACTCTGGAACGGGAGCGAGCTCTCTTGGGGACTCTGGAACGGGAGCGAGCTCTCTTGGGGACTCTGGAACGGGAGCGAGCTCTTGGGGACTCTGAGGCTGAGCGGCACCTCGGCGGGACTCGGAGGCTGAGCGGCACCGGCGGGACTCGGAGGCTGAGCGGCACCCTCGGCGGGACTCGGAGGCTGAGCGGCACCCTCGGCGGGACTCGGAGGCTGAGCGGCCCCCTCGGCGGAACTCTGTGGCGAAGAGGCGCGCTCCTGGAGACACTGTGGCGAAGAGGCACGCCCACGGGAACCTCGAAACAGGGCAGCACGCTTGTAGATGTTCGGTGGCGGCACGGACTGCTCATGGGAGTGCTGGGATGCCAGGCGCCGCAAACGCCGGAGATGGTGCAGAGCGTCCACGAGAACCCCTGAACACAGCAGCGCGCTTGTACTGACCCAGGGGCAGGGCCATGTGTCCGTGGAAACCCGGGAACTGAGCCTCGCGTTCTTGGATGCCCAGGGATGGAACCGCGCACCTTGGAGAACCTTGGAACGGTGCCACGCGCTCTGAAGAACCAAGGAATGAAGCCGAGCACCTTGGAGAATCCTGGAACGAAGCAGCGCGCTCTGAAGACCCATGGAACGAAGCTTCTTCATCCTCAAGGGGACTGTCATGGAGATCCACCACCTCCATCCCACACATCCCCAGAAGAAGCTCGCAGAATTCGGCGAGTGAGCCGAAATCGCCCCCATTGGCGCTCCATAATCTGCTGGTTTTAGAGAGAGCATCACCAGACAGGAGAGAAACGCAGAAGGCGATCTTGGCTCTTTCGGAGGGAAACTGGGAAAAATTTTCCTCCACATACTCGCCGATGTTCCTCAGAAATCCGCCCAATTGTTCTCTTTTCCCGGAGAATAGAGCCGAAACTCGCCGCTGAGGGCGTGGCGCAGCCGCGCTTTCATGCTCCGGCTTCTGTGGCTTTGAGCCGCGAGAAACGGCTTGGAACTCCCGGTGAAAACTGCCGGGTTTGCCTGCCGATCCATCGCGGCGAAATCGCGGAGGGCGATTCCGCTTTCGGTTTTGGTCGGTTCTTCTGTCAGGCTGACGACGCGGAAGCGGAAATAACTCGAGCATTGTCTTTATTCACACAAAACAGTTCAACAAACAAACACACTGCTGCCGAGGCGAGAAAACAAACAAGGAATATCCGCTCGAGACGAGTAATCCAAAAATGAAACCTAGAGTCCGAAACGAAAGTAAACGGCAGCGGCTAAGAGTAATCCAGAAGGAACAGAACCAGGATACAAAACCAGCGGGGAATGCTGGCGGTCGAGCAGCCACGGATATCACCAGCATGACAATACAAGAACCGACAGCCTGTGACTCGAGAACGTGTGTTTATATAGTCTGCACCATAACGAGTCACAGCTGTCGGTGATCAGGCAGGCACGGGATATTGAGGCACCATGAGAGCTACCGAGGGGGGCGTGGCAGGGTGCATCTCTGACAGCGGCTGAGGGGGGCGTGGCAGAGGAATCTCTGACAGCTACTGAGGGGGGCATGGCAGGGGGATCCCTGACACATGCACACCATCATTAGGTAGTAATGATTTCATGAACTTTTTTAATAATAAAATTGAAAACATCAGGCAAGAAATCCAACACCAGCTTCACCATGCCAGAGCCTTTAAACATTCCAGGAGGTCCACATGAAGTTGGATCCAATTGGCACTGGTACGTCTCTAGATGGTTCAGGATGTTTGTGGGCATCTACTTCTTTAAAGCTCCACATTCTTCATGAGGTGGGACGTGACTGGAGCTGGAGCAACCTCAGGATGCCTCAGGATGGGAAGAGAAAGAGAAGCAGTGGAGAGGAATTAGCGTAGCTGCTGTTCATGATATTAACAGCACAAGTTGATAATGTACATGTGATCAGATGTTCTGGAGCACAAGGTTATGATGTGATGTGTGTTATGTGTAGAACTCGCTAAAAATATACGTCTTCAATCTGCACTTAAACTGGGAGAGTGTGTCTGAGCCCCGAACACTGTCAGGAAGACTATTCCAGAGTTTAGGAGCTAAATATGAGAATGTTCTACCACCTTTAGTGGACTTTGCTATTCTAGGAACTACTAGAAGTCCAGAGTTTTAAGATCTCAGGGATCGTGACGGATTGTAGTGTGTTAAAAGACTGGAGAGATACATGGAGATAAACCATTTAGTGCTTTATAAGTAAGAAGCAGTAGTTTGTAGTGGATTTGTAACTTAACAGGAAGCCAGTGTAGGGATGAGAAGATTGGGGTTATGTGATCATATTTTCTTGACCTTGTGAGAACTCTGGCTGCTGCATTCTGAACTATCTAAAGCTTGTTTATTAATGATGCAGGACATCCACCTAGTAATGCATTACAATAGTCCAGTCTGGAGGTCATGAACGCATGGACGAGCTTCTCTGCATCAGATATAGACAACATGTTTCTTAGTTTAGAAATATTTCGAAGGTGAAAGAAGCTGTTTTTGTAACTTGGTTGATATGATTTTTAAAAGATAAGTTGCTCTAAAATAACTCCCAGGTCTTTTACTGTTGAACTAGTGGTTACAGAACGCCCGTCTAAATGCAGGTTGAAATGCTGGAGCTTCCGTGTACTGGTTTTTGGGCCGATGAGCAAAATCTCTGTCTTATCAGAATTTAATAATAGAAAGTTTTGAGTCATCCAGTCTTTTAATTCCTCAACACACTTAGTTATATGAGCTAATTGAGTGTATCCCCTGGTTTAGATGAGATATATAGCTGGGTATCATCAGCATAACAGTGAAAGCTAATTCCATGCCTTCTTATAATATTTCCTGAAGGGAAGCATGCATATTGTGAAAAGCAGGGGTCCTAAAACTGAACCTTGTAGCACGCCATAATTTACTTGCATTAACCTGGATAGCTCTCCATTTACGTCTACAAAATGGTAACAGTCAGGGAACTTTTACACCACACTCTGCATCCGCGAAGCCAACAGCATTGTGGACAAACACACACACACCCATCATTCACACTTTTCACGCTTCTACCATCAGGGAAAAAGTTCCAAAGCATCTGGGCCGTCACAACCAGACAGTTTTCTTCCCCAAGCCATAAGGTCCCTCAACAACACAGAACTAAACTGAAACGCACATGAACACACTCACTCAAATGTATGTACTGAAATGCTACAAACTAAACTTGAGCACACACTTATACACATTTCACACATCCATGTCTTCAGCACCACCCATATTCTATCATTTATTAGTACACAACTGTTTACATGCTGTTTTTGTACATCCATTGACTGCTGCTATTGCTGGCTCTCAGTGGGCCCGGAAAAATGACAGCCTGTGGTGCCTTTATTTATTTTTATTTATATTTATATGTATCCATCTGTACATACATAATTTTAAATATATATATATATATATATATATATATATATATATATATATATATATATATAAAGAAAAGACAATGTTCCTTGTTAAAAGTGCTATACAAATAAAAATTAGTTGAATTGAATTGAAACCAAAAGGGCTTGGACCCGGCCTAGAAATCACAGCCTCTATTTTCCCGTCTTACCCTGCAAAGGTTTCTTGATTATGTTTTTTTTTTACACCCCCGTGCTGACGCTATTCTTAAAACCACCCACAACCCCTTGTGTCTTTTTGTGTTTGGGGAAGTCGGGGTTTGGATGGCTGCGGTGCGACCACTTTGAGAGAGAGAGAGAGAGAGAGATGGTTTCTGCCCAGTGCTCTGAATGTCAAAGTAAAGAAATTCAATTAAGTGCAGGTAAACGCACATTAGCGAGCATTTCCGGAGCCGTATGTTACATGCATCTTTTACAGGTTAGATCTCAGGGTGTTGTTGTACAGGGTTATTTACAAAGTAGTTTGGATCCTTTTTTTCTGATGTTTTCAACATCATTACTACCTATTGATGGTGTGCATGTGAGTGCAGTGCTTTTATTTCCTGTTCATTTTGCTGCAGTACAGAATAAAAATCTAGGATTATGCTTGTTATTTTCTATGAGGGAGGAGAAATATGCTGATCTAGCAGCACTAAGAGATTTTCTAGAACTCAGGAGATTCTCCTTCCATGCTATTTGAAATACTGTTCATTTTGTTTGATGCCATTTACTTCTAATTTTAGTGGTCTGTTTTAATGTGTGTGTATGATCATTATACCACTGTGATCATTTTTTATTTTTTTCCCCTGATTGTTTTGGGGAGCTCCATCATCTAGATTTTAACGGAATGTTGATTCTAGACATTCAAGTCAAGTCAAGTCAAGAGGCTTTTATTGTCATTTCTACTATACACAGTGGTGCACAGTACACAGTAAAAACGAGACAACGTTCCTCCGGAACCCTGGTGCTACACTAAAAAACAACAAACAAACAACATAGAGCTACAACACAAGCTACATAAAGTGCATCGAGTGCAACCTGGTGCAAACAGTGCAGACAGACAGTGCAGACAGACGACACAAGACAAGACACAAAACCCAATATAGTGCCGACCAGTAAACCTACTGTATACTTGATTATACAGTACTGTACAAGAAAACTGTAAAAACTATACAAAATAAAAACTATACCCCAGAAGTGACTATAAACAGAACAATGTAGTGCAAAAATACAGCAGCAGTCGAAGGTGCAAAAAACAGCATGTAAACATTATAATACTGTGATAAATGATAAATGTGCAAAAAAAACAGCAGTTAAGAGTGTGTTACGCTCGAGAATAATAAATAATAAATAAACGAATGGTGGTGGAATGGATTGAGATGAGTGATGAGTGTGTGTTAAGTGTTAAGTCCAGGAGAAATTGTACAGTTCGGTAAGACACATTTGAGTGAGTGTGTGTGTGTGTGTGTGTGTGTGTGTGTGTGTGTGTGTGTGAGAGTTCCGTTTAATTTCTCTGTATTGAGAAGCCTGATGGCTTGTGGAAAGAAACTGTTGCAGAATCTTGTGGTGGCGGCCCGAATGCTTTCGGAACCGTTTTCCTGATGGCAGGAGTGTGAAAAGTGTATGTGACGGGTGTGTGTGGTCGTCCACAATGCTGTGTGCTTTGCGGATGCAGCGTAAATGTCCATGATAGAGGGGAGAGAGACTCCGATGATCTGCGTGATGTTGTCTGCCAGATGAACACCAAGGAATTTGGTGCTCTTGACGATATCCACTGAGGATCCATCAATAATCAGTGGAGATTGGTTGCTCTGTGCTCTCCTGAAGTCCACAACCATCTCTTTGGTTTTGTCAACGTTCAGAGACAGGTTGTTTGCTCCACACCAGGCAGTTAACCGTTGCACCTCCTCTCTGTATGCTGACTCGTCGTTCTTGCTGATTAGAGCCACCACGGTCGTGTCATCAGCGAACTTGATGATGTGGTTCGAGCTGTGCATTGCTACACAGTCGTGAGTCAGCAAAGTGAACAGCAGTGGGTTGAGCACACAGCCCTGGGGGGCCCCAGTGCCTAGTGTGGTGGTGCTGGAGATGCTGTTCCCGATCCTGACTGACTGGGGTCTCCCAGTCAGGAAGTCCAGGATCCAGTTACAGAGGGAGGTGTTCAGGCCCAGAATGTTCAACTTCTGGATCAGGTGCTGAGGAATGATTGTGTTGAATGCTAAGCTGAAGTCAATGAACATCATTCGTGCATATGAGTCCTTGTTATCCAGGTGAGTGAGGGCCAGATGGAGGGTTGTGGGGATAGCATCGTCCGTGGAACAGTTTGGACGATACGCAAACTGCATGGGGTCCAGAGAGGGTGGAAGCTGTGTTTTAATGTGCCTCATGACGAGCCTCTCGAAGCACTTCATCACGATGGGTGTGAGTGCGACAGGACGATAGTCATTGAGGCAGGAGACAGTAGATTTCTTCGGCACGGGAACAATGGTCGTTGTCTTGAGGCATGTGGGAACAACGTTGCTGCTCAGGGAGATGTTGAAGATGTCAGTGAAGACATCTGCTAGCTGTTCTGCACATTGCCTGAGCACTCTGCCAGGAATGTTGTCTGGTCCAGCAGACTTCCGTGGGTTAACTCTGCATAGAGTTTTTCTCACTTCAGCTTTGGTTAGACAGAGCACCTGGTCAGTGGGAGGAGGGGTGGTCTTCCTCACCTTCACATTGTTCTGTACCTCAAACCGGGCGTAGAAGTCGTTCAGCACATCTGGGAGGGAGGGGTCACGGTCACAAGCAGGTGATGTGGTCTTGTAATTCGTGATCGCCTGGATGCCCTGCCACATGCGCCGGGTGTCTCTCCGCTGTCCTGGAAGTGGTTGTGGATTTTCTTCGCGTGTGCGCGCTTCGCCTCTCTGATGGCACGAGACAGTTTGGCCCTTGCTGTTTTTAAGGCTGCCTTGTCCCCTGATCTGAAGGCAGAGTCTCTTTGTTTCAGCAGCACACGCACATTTGCAGTCATCCACGGCTGCTTGTTGGAGCGTGTAGTGATGGTCTTGGAGATGGTCTGCATCTAACAGTCACAAACTCCACTAGCGATGAGCAGTAGCATGAAAGAAGCACAGAGTTCTTACACCATTCGGTGTTGATATAAACACACACGCCACCACCGTGAGTCTTACCGCACAGAGCTGCGTTTCTGTCGGCTCGAAACAAGGTTAGCCCGTCTAGCTGGATGGCGGCTTCCGGAACTCTGTCGCTGAGTGTCTCTCGCCGTGTGGTTCGCTGGAGTCGGATATAATCCAGTTTATTGTCCAGGTAACAGACGTTTGAAAGAAGAATGGACAGGAGAGCCGGCCGGCTAGGGTTAGCATTTAGCCTAGCACGGACACCCACCCGCTTGCCGCGCTTCCGCTTCCTCGAACAGCGCTTTCGACGTCCCCTCTCCCGGCCACCGCCATCAGGTAACACCGAGGCCTGGGGGCCTGGTCTTTGTGGCCGAGGTCGCAGCAAGCCGAGGTCGCGAAGGTTGTTGATAAGATCATCATGCAGATTGTTGTATGATGCCTGTACCGTAGCAGTGTCTGGTGGTCGTACACATGAACACAGCTGGCTCTGGTGTCCATGTAATGTGAAGGGTCATGCTAAATATGGTGAAAGCACCATTTTTGGATCCGGAGAGGCTGCTGCGAGCCATCTTGGATGGATCAATTTAGTGGCCCAGTCGAGTTCTGTGGGTTATTGATAAAACTTGCTGCTGTAGTTAAAGTGAACGGTAACGTGGTGAGGTTCTAATGCAATGACTGAGGCATAAGAGATGAGGTAATGATCTGAAAAACTTCAGACTGTGGAATTATAAATATATTTTGTATATTAAATCCAAATGTTTATCCAAATAATAAATCAACAGTATTTCCACCACTATGAGTGGGTCCTTTAAAATTCTGATTAATTCCTACTGAATCTAGAATGGACACAACTGCTGCTCTTAAGGAGTCTTTCTGATTATCAAAATTAATATTAAGGTCACCAACAATTTGTAATGAAGTCTGCAAATTCTATACGAAAATCAGAGTCGGATCCCTTGGTGCCTATAAATAATAGACCTGCTTTCTAACACTAAATATTTAATGTTCGTGTGAAGAATTTGTAAAGAATGTGTTACATTTATGTTTAGTTTTGTGTAACGCTTAAATTATTGTATTTTGCGATTTATACGGGGCTGGTGTATGTAACTATATCCAGGGGGATTTGCTTAATTTAAAGCTAGCTAATCGTTTGGTTTAATCCACATTTCTGTCAAACACATTACATTAAACTCCTGGTCGTTAATAATATAGTTTATAGTCAGCGCTTTTGGCATGAGAGATATAATATTCAACAATCTATCTTTAGATCAGAGGTACTGCTGTGAATTCTTTCTTATATCATTTAATGTTAATTAGGTTACTTAAACAGACTTTCAGAGGAAGTCTGGAGGACATGGTGCCAATGGTTTTCAAAACCATGTGAATTTTAAATTTGTGGTTACAAAATGCCTATAATCTGCATTTGCATCCTTCTATCTAATTTACATGACATAGTGGGTCATTTACCACTTTTATCATAACTGATTCTTTGCTCTGTCAAGAGCTAAATCCTGACTGATACATTTAATGTATGTTATTCATATGTTGTTAATTCTTACCGACTATATTGTAACCTAAAATTAATTAAACACAATTTCTATTACAGGGTACTTTGCTACAACTCAAATAATTCAAAAATAAATGGAAATAAATGTATATTTAGAGACAGAATTGAATAAGCTTTATTATATTTCGTAAATACATATTAATATACATTGCTGCATATGTTAGAATTTTTAAAAGATTGATTACTGTGATTATTAATTATATATAGGCAGTGTACAGCTAAATAAAATAGCCTAATGATTAAATGAAACAATAAATAGAGTAATATAAATACAAGAAATTAATAAATAGAACAAAAGAAACTTTGTTGAAATAGATCTTAATGTTTACACGTTAAATCTTTGTTGTATTTTACACTCAAAAATAGAGTCCATTATGTGTTCTATATTCAGTGTTGTAGGATCGTCTTCTTTTGTAGCGCCTCCTTAAACCAGCACAGCAACCACACAGCAAACACTGAGAGAAACGAAGAGAAAGGAAAAAAGGAGTGTTACATATATTACTAAAATAACTGTGGTCAGTGAATAAACTGGTAAAAATATAAATGGAGAAAACTTTTCCTTTTAATGACATTCATGAATACAGATTAAATTCAATTTCAATAGCACCCTGCATTCAGGGATTAGAAAACAAAACCTTTATTGACACTTACACAGAGTAGAATCCAGCATGGTATGAGAATAATGACTATACTGCAGGGAATAATGATACCCAGGATCCATGCAGAACTTCCACCAGTGGTGGTGGTGTTTGCTTGGACTGTAGGCCTCAGGACTACATAGATGGGGGCATCTGTTTGAGCAGCAGGAGTGGTGGAGATTGACAGACCACTAATCTTGAGTATTTCAAAAAGAAATCCACTTGGTGTAAACTGGGTGACACCTTCCACAAAGATGTATTCTGAATTAGCCACAATTTCTGTACGATTAAACCTGGAGAAAACAAGAACATCTGTTAGAAAAAGATTTGGCATTCTGCTTTGATAGCAACTGTTCACCTGCTCATTTATAGTTATTTAATTCCTTTTTGTATCACAAGAAAGATCAGAATTTTCTGAAATTCCTTATCGGAGGCTCTTATCCTATATCAACAATTTTATTTTGTGTGCTACTGCCACCTTAATGGCTGATTAGATACAGTAACTACATACATGAGCAGATGTAAAAGTGTTTCTATATGTTCTTAAAGTCAAGAAGCTTTTATTTTAATTTCACCCAAATATATCTGATGCAGTACAAAGTGAAATGAGACAACATTCCTCCAGATACCTGGTGCTACATAAAACAACAAACTTTGAGAAGAACCAGACTAAAGATGGAACCTCATCCCTATCTGGATGGCACCGAATATCCATTTATTACAGTTAAACGATGGTGATCACCATGATAGAGTGGAGAGAGAGCCTCCAATGATCTTCTCAGCTGTCCTCACTATCCTCTGTAGGGTCTTGCTATCCGAGACGGTGCAGTTCCCAAATCAGGCAGTGATGCAGCTGCTCAGGATGCTCCTCTCGATGGTCCCTCTGTAGTAGGTGGTTAGAATGGGGCAAGAGAGAGATGGGATTTCCTTAGCCTTCTCAGGAAATAGAGGTGCTGCTAAGCTTTCTTGGTAATGGAGCTGGGGTTTGAGTGACCAGGTGAAGTTCTCTATCAGATGAACACCAAGGTATTTGGTGCTTTGATGATCTCCACAGAGATCTCCTAAAGTCAACAACCATCTTTTTAGTTTTGTCAACGTTCAGAAACGGGTTGTTGGCTGTTGCACCTCCTCTTTGTATGCTGACCCACCACAGTCATGTCATCAGGGAACTTGATGTAAATCGAGCTTTGCATTGCTTTACAGTTGTCAGCAGAGTGAACAGCAATGGGCTGAGCACACAGCCTTGAGGGGCCCCGGTGCTCAGTGTGTTGATGCTAGAGATGTTGTTCCTGAGACTGAGGTCTCCCAGTTAGGAAGTCCAGGATGCAGTTGCAGAGGAAGACATTCAGGCCCAATAGACTCAGCTTTTATAGGTCTCTGATGTAAGATGGTGCTGGTCCATTTTTGGCCTTGTAGGCAAGCATCAGTGTTTTAAATCTGATACATGCAGCTACTGTAAGCCAGTAAAGGGAGCGCAGGGTGGTGTGGGAGAACTTGGGCAGATTGAACACACAAGTCATGCAGCTGCATTTTGGATTATTTGCAGTGTACAAATAGTGTTCAGAGGAAGACCGGCCATCAGAGAGTTGCAGTAGTCCAGTCTCAAAATGACAAGAGACTGAACAAGCACCTGGGCAGCCTGTGTAGACAGAAATGGTTGAGCAGAGAGTAATGAAGAGTTATTTGAATATCTTGACCTGGAGATAAATCACCTGGGATGACTAGCAGTTCTGTTTTGCTGGGGTTAAGTTTTAATTGATGAGCACTCATCCATAAAGATATGTCTGTCCAGCATGTTGAGATCTGAGCGGAAGCTCTGGTATCTGAGGGAGGGAAAGAAAAGTTGAGTTGATTATCATCTGCTCCGAGTGTCATCTGCATAGCAGTGGTAAGAAAACCCATGCAAAGTCCTGTAGAGGGCAAGTAGATAAAGTTGTCTTGTAGTTCGTGATTGCTTGGATGCCCTGCCACATGTGCTGGGTGTCTCCACTGTCCTGGATGTGGCTGTTCATTCTCTTGGCGCTTGTGCACTTTGCCTCTCCGATGGCACAGGACAGTTTGGCCCTTGCTGTTCTTAAGGCCATCTTGTCCCCTGCTCTGAAGTCTCTAGGCTTTAGCAGCGTATGCACCTTTGCTCACACAGGGCCTCCTTGGCATTTGTGCTTGTGGGAATGTACACTCCAACAATGAAAGCAGTGGTGAATTCCCGGGGTAAATAAAATGGCCTGCATCTTACAGATACAAACTCCACTAGCAATGAGCAATAGCTGGAGACAAGCACAGAGTTCTTGCACCCTTCTGTATTGATATAAACACACACACCCCCACCGCGAGTCTTACTGCACAGAGATGCATTTCCGTCTAGCTGAATGGCAGCGTCCGGAACTCTGTTGCCGAGCCATGTCTCTGTGAAAACAAAGACGCTACAGTCTCTAAACTAGTGCCACATGGACTGTTGAAGTCCGATGGAATCCAATTTATTGTCCAGAGAGCAGACGTTTGAAAGTAGATTAGATGGGAGAGCCGGCCAGATAGAGTTAGCCTTTAGCCAATCATGGACACCCACCTGCTTGCCACACTTCCACTTCCTCAAGCATCGCTTCCAATGTCCTCTCTCCCGGCCACCGGCATCAGGCAACCCTAATAACTGATGCCAATGGCATCAGGCGACCCTAATGTAGCTGAGGTCGCAGCAAGCTGATGTCGCAAAGGTTTTTTAATATTTATCATGCAGATTGGTTGTTGCAAGATTTCTGTACTTTAACAGCGTCTGGCAGTCGTATACATTACACAGCTATTTCTGGTCTCCATGTACTTGAAAAAGTCATGCTATAGACCGGAAAGGACCATTTGGTATCCAGAGAGGCTGCTGCGTCCTACTGCCACACCGCCATCTTGGATATCAGCTGTCTTATATGTATTAAAGAAAATGTCTTGAGGTTATGTATGTAGCAATGGTTCCCCGAGGGCATGAGTTGCTGCGTCAACAACGCTTTGGGAAGGCTTCCTCTTAAGAGAGGAGATGGCCAAGAGGAACACACCTGGACACAACCTGCTTTAGGGTCAGCATCTTGAACCTGAGTCTTAAGGTGAGCAGTTCAGCTGACGTAGATTGAGAATAGGACGCAACCCTCTGTCCTTTTTGGGAACTATGAAATACCGGCTGAGACCTGGACTCTCTGTCTCATGGAGGGACCACCTTGTTGGCCTCCTTCATTACAGAGTGTCTACTTCTTGTTCCATGACCAGCTGACCACTGAAAGTGCCAGGGTTAATGAACCAGCTCTATACTGAGGTGCACAGTGCCCCTTTCCGGCAGAATCTCCAAAAGGTCTCGTATCAGGATCTCTTGGCCTAGAGCGTCACACAGGTTTCCTAGCAGGGGGAGTGCGAGTAGCGACATCTGCCTTTGCACCTCTCAGTGCCCAGAGGTGCTGGGTTGTGGCTGGGGCTGTGCACGCCTAACAGCCCCACGAGAGTGATGTGTGAGGAAGTGCTGGAATGCTGCCGACTGCTTTTTAGCCCCATAAAACCTATGGATGACAGCATTAAGTTTATCACCGAAGAGGGCAGAGGGCACCAGGGGGCATCCAGAGAACGGCCCTATCCCTGTCGGAATGATCTGACAGGGTAAGCCATAGGTGCCTATCTGTGGACACCAGGGTATCAATGGATCAGACAGTGTCCCTAGCGGTCTCTTTCATGGCCCTTAAAGCTAGATCAAAAGCCCAGTAGAGCTCACAAATCTCCTGACCACCCAAGGTCTCTCCCACATCCAGCTCTTGCAGCAGGTCTGCCTGATAGGTGTGTTGTGGCCATGGTGTTCAAACTGGAGTGCCAGGGTCTTAAGAGATGATGCAGCACCCGGAGAGAGATATCCAGGCAGCGTCTCTTCAACCCAGGGCATCATCTCATAACCGCACTCTATTAGTCCGACTATGTTGGATTACAGGGAGACTTTGGGACTAAATAGGTGAGCCGAATAAGGGTTAATCCAGGACCTGGACAGCTTGTTGTAAAGGTCTGGGAAAAAGGGAAGACCCCGGCATGAAGGTAGTGATGTTGGTTGCAGGAAATGCTCATCAAATTTGCTGGACAGACGAGCCTTCGGATGATCAGCCAGCCACCCGATGTCGAGTTTGGCCATGGCACGAGTTACCATGAGTTAGCTCCTTAAAGAGGACTGGCTGAGGGACTGTACCTGGTGGCTCACAAACATCTATCCCCTCTTTCTCACAGGAAATATTCTGTGCAAACCCCCCCATAATATAGTGGGGGCAAGAAGGAACATATGGCCAAAACGAGTGCTTGGTTTTCTTTGTCACTTTCATAATTTTTTTCTTTCTTCCTAAACAATCAGAAGGCAGCAGTTTCACTCTATGTGCTATTTATAGCTTCCATGCGGCGGATTAGCTCTTAGGGCCACTAAAGAGACCACTGTAGATGTTGGCTGGTCCATGGTCACCCTGGTGTCCACCAAGAGGCAGCTATAATAGGGCCATGCTGCTTGACGCCTTCTTGTACTGACTGGTCTGTTCGGCGACTCCGTGAATATGGTTGTCGAGAGGTTACAGGAGGCCAAGACACAGTCAGCAGCATTTCAGCAGTTCCTCCCACCTCACTTTTGTTGGTCTGTTCAGCGGGCACAGCACCAAGAACAACTCAGCACCTCTTGAGGTTCAGAAGCAGAGCGTTGCATCTTGCACTCCCCCTACTAGGGATCCCGTGCGATCTGGGCTGAAGCCACGTGAACCGACAGATCTGAGGACTGGAAGGCCAAGAAGTCCTGACATCGGACGTTTCGGGGATCTCACCGGAAAAGAGCATGGTGCACCTCATTATAAGGTGCCCACCCTGCCCCCCCCACTGCAACATTGCATAGCTTTGGCTCTAGGTACCAGAAGTCAGTCTTGAGAGACTGATACCCTTAAGGGACTGGTTTGTCACAATAGATCTGAAGGATGCATATTTCCATGTATCCATCCTTCCTTCTTACAGGAAGTTCCTGAGGTTCACTTTTGGGGAACCGAAGCTTATTAATATTGGATCCTTTAGTGTAGTTTTGCCCTCTCACCACGCACCTTCAGGAAGTGTGTGAATATGGATTCAGATGTGTCCTTTACGGTCTAGGAAGTGGTCATGAATGGTCGCTCCACACAAGGTCTCTGGGGAAGGCTCCATTACACATGGCATATCAATTGCCTGGAGATGCTGGCTGTGCTTAAAGCATTGAAGCATTTCGTTCCAGAACTCAATGGCTTCCATGTGTTGGTCTATACCAATGCATGTTGGTGGTTCCTATATCAACCACCTGCAACCTAACCTTCTACACAAGCTGGCATTTCAGATCCTCCTCTGGGCCCAGGGGAAGCTGCTCTTCTTAAGGGCCATTGGCTGAGCATCCTGGAGGTTCCTCACAGTCAAGACTGCTCAGTTTGCTGTTTTTGGGTTAATTGAATGTATTTTTGGAACTTGTTTCATTTGCCTCTTTGCCCCTTGCACTTATGTCTTAGACAATAGCGTTTACCTCTCTGCTATTTATTTAGTCATTAAATTCTGCCTTTTTTTAACTGTCTGCATCCTGCATCTGGGTCCTATTTTCCAGTTCCTTAGAAAATAATCTGGCCAAAACATGAACCCCGCAGAATTTCCCATTTCCATCAGGTTCTCTCTTTGAACTGCTGCATGAATACTGGTGATTCTACTTTACAAAATGTAACATCTCTAGTTTACGTATGTAACCCTTGTACTCAGAGGAAACAAGACACTGCATCGGAATGCTTTGGGAACACGACCGCGTTGTCCATGCTCTGAAATAATGGGTGTAATCAGTCAAAATTGGACGCGGCCCATCACCGGCGGGGTAAACGCACTGCTAGGTCGAAGGACAGAGGGGCCAGGAGTGGCACTAGGGTCCGGGTTGTAAAACCAGACAAAGTTCAGCGGGGTGGACCAGCCCGCAGCATTGCAGATGTCTCGGAAAAGTACTCCAGAGGACCAAGCCTTTGAGGCTGCCACACTCTGGGTTAAGTGAGCTATGACCCCAAATGGAGCGGGGCGACCAGAGGACTCATAAGAGGATGCGATGGCATCAATTAGCAGGGAGGCTTCTCCTCAGAGGGCTGTAGCAGATAAGCAGTTGTTTGGACTTCCTCCAGAGACCCTTTCTGTGTACATAGGTGTCCAGGGAGCATACCGGGCTCACCCGGTTCAGTTTCCTGGTCTGAGGCCTAAAATGGAGGAGGTTAGAATGCCTGTAACCACACCAGTTGTTGGACGACTAATGGTACCTTGGGGATGTAACCTGTTCTAGGATACAAAAAAGGCACTGGCCATACCTGGAGATACTCCAGAAGGAGGGGGCCACAGAACGGGCCTGCAGATCTCCGACTCTCTTGAGAGAGCAAATGGCCAACAAGAACCCGGTCTTGATGGAGAGGTGCCTCCAAGATGCTTCGGACCTCTGTCAGAGCCCCCAACATGACGGCCAGGTCTCATCCAGGCACTCTAGGTCACACCGGGGGCCTCAGCCTCTGGGTGCCACGAAGAAAACACATCATAAGAGTGTCTCTGCCGAGAGACTGCCCCGCTAAGGGGGCGTAATAGGCCGAAATGGCGGACATGTACACTTTCAGGGTGGATGGAGCGAACCCTTGGCGATCTGTCCTTGGAGGAATTCCAGCACTGAACCAACCGGACAGTGCACTGGATCCAGCTGGTGGTGCTCACACCACAGGCGCCATCTGGCGGCATATGACCAATGGCCCTAGTGATATCGTCTGCCATCCAGCGAAGCTCTTAAACTGGCCACCCGTGGCACCTTCCACATCCAGCGGCAGGAAAAAGATCATCTCTTCAACCCACGGCATCGCTCCACACCCGTGTTCTTTCCGACACATGACGTGTAAATACAATGTCACCCATGACCATGACACCTCAGTGTGTAGGTCAGGAAAGAACGGGAGGCACAATAAGCGTGCCAAAATATTCGCAGATCATGCACAAAATGTGCAGAGAATCTGTGCCAAATGTGTGCAGCCAACTCCCTCAGGAACCGACCTAGCTCCTCCCCCAACTCCATAGCTCCTCTAGCCTAGCTTACAAAGTGTGCCCCCCCTCCCCCTTAGAGAAAGAGAGGTGGAGCTAATGCTCTCATTGCAGGGGGAAGAAACTGAGCCTGTGAGCGAGTGCTTGACCAAGCAGGTGAGCTTGGAGAAAGGGACAAGCCCGTCTCAAAAACCTCTGCAAAGTACATTTGTGAGCCCCAGGAACTGGCACGCCATTCCACCTTAGCGAGAGCAGGGCCAGAACCATGCGGAGCATGATCAATCTCCTCTGAGAGTGCCACTTGGGAGCGAGTGCAGTGCTCACAGCCTGCTCCCTCGAGAACCGACTTAGAGTGCTCTGCTCCCAGGAATTTTTTTTGTTTGACAAACAATTGACAGACAATTCAACACATGCACACAGAGCAAACAAACAGAAGCTGGTGCCAGCTTCACTCCCTGTGCGTTTTATACTTCCTGGTCATGACGTCACCCTGCCGGTAATGGCCAGGTTTTAATTTTTACAAATTACACACATTATTTTAGAGCGTGGACAACACGGTTGCGTTCCCAAAGCATCCGATGCAGCTCGAGTTGCTAAAAGGGAACTACTGTATACAGAGACAGATGTCCCCATCTGTTTATTTTGTACATCAGGACTGACCTTGAGAAGAAAAAGTCACTTACGTGTAGGTTGCTTTAGGGAAGACAAACGGAGTAGCACTTCTGCCATTCAGGATAGTGTTCAGCTAAAGACAATGTGGTATATATGTGTTTTAACAAGGACAAACTTTTATTTTGATGTGTGATGATACAGAGAACATTGGCTTACACATACCAATTGGTTAATGGTGTTTTGGATTAAATTACATGTTTCATTCCTCAGCTGCATGTTTCTGGAGATGGTCACATTGCTGATTTGGAATCCAAATGTAATATTGTATGACTTTTCATTGATTTCTAAAAGAGTTAAAAAAAAAAAAAAGAAAAAAGGATATTTAAGGTATTTTTAAAACAAAAATGAATTTACTACAATTTTATTTTTTTATTTTTTTTATTAATTACAAATCTTACGTTCATAAGTGATGTTCTGGATGCTCACAGGGTCATTCAGTTTTTGTGTTGTAAGATCTCGTGCTTTTCTGATCTTTGAGTCCAGCAGAGAATTAGCAGCTTTGACAACATCAGCTTCACTAGGTACTTTGGTCAAATTCTTAAAAACAAGTCGAATGTATATCAGGACATTTCCTAATCTGAAATAGGAGAAAAAAACAGATAAATGTAATAAATTCATAAATACTGAGAAGGATTTAAAGAAAATTAGTTTCTCAATTAATAAATAGGTAATATTATAAATAAAATATATAAAAGCTGTCATTAATTACATCTGAATAATTAGACAGTTTTCTCACAGTGACAAAACACTGATTATAAACCTGTAAAAGGATTATTAGGACACATACATAGGTTTAACCTCATCCAGGAAAGCTGCTGGTGTTTTGGTGTCTCCATCTTTGAAATAGTACTCCATGCTTCCATTAACCTGGATTCCTAAGCTCCTGTTACAAGTAGAAGAAAGCTCATACATCACAATACAATACCATGTAACAATAAGGATTACAGAAAGAAAATAATTACTGCTGTGAACTTACATGAAGAAAGAGCTCTGGGGTTTGAAGGTTTCTGCACCAGGTCCATTTAGAAAAGTGTTTAACTAAAGAAAAAAAGAGAATGAATTATTTTAATCTGAGATATAAAAATATTTCAATATACAGGTTGCATTACATTTTCTTTTTTTTTCTCCCAACCAATAACATAGTTTGGAATTTTCAGTTAAAAACTATATACTTCGTTTGATTTTAATTTAGGTTAATATAAGTGATCTTAAATACTAACAGAATACATATGTAATGATATGCAGATATGAAAAGATATGATGAAAAAACAAAATATATACAAAAACAGAAAAAAACCCAGAATGATACTAAATAGAGGAGTGAGACTGTGACAGTGCCTAGCTGTATTTTCAATCTGCCTCAATCTTGTTCATGGAAAAGGATGAAATGTCTGCCTTTGTAAAGTTTCTTCCCAAAAACAATTTTTTAATCGCTTCCACAGTCAGAGTTTAATTCAGTTTTAAGCATTATGTGACATTAGATGCATATGTTTACTACCTGTTTACTTTTGAAATGTTTTATATTTTATTAAACCCAGCAATGGGATCCAATGCCATCACTGGACATTAGTTACAGCATTGATATGGTCATTGTCATGTTCACTCACAGCGTTATTGACGATGCTCTGCACTGTGTTGTAGGTGTTGTTCCTGAGGTCAGGGTTCTCTGGTATGCTGATGTTATTGATGTTCAATGTGAAGGTGACCACATAGGAGGTGTCTGAAAGCTCTGTGGAATGAATTTAAAAGTCTATAAGAGTATTTCAGCTCTCATTTGGAGGAGAGAATGATCTGAAGAGTTGTAACTTTAATAAGTTATTAGTAAAAAAAAAAGAACATACTCTCATAGGTGAAGTTCAGCACTGTTAGAGGATCAGTAAGGTTTGGCAGTCGAGCACTCAGAAGATCCTGTATTGTGCTGAGGACCAAACTCTCAGGGGGAACAGGAGAGGAACTGCTGAAGACCATAATGCTCTGAACCATAGCTGAACCAGATCTGAAAAGATAAAATGTAGTAGTGAATATTTTTCAAAATTGAAATAAAAATTAAAATCTTCATTAGACAAACATGATGGAAATGAACCCACTCTACTGATGGAGTTGATGCTGATGACAAAGCGGCAGTTCCTATAGGTGAGGTAGAAGCCGTTGTAGTGGAGACTGCAAGAGAAACGTACAATTTACAGGCCATTAAACCTGCTATGATTCCGAAATGAAAGTTCTCTAATAGGTGTGATACCACAAGTTATTATTGCATACCATTCTGAGTCATGAGCCTACTGAGGAAAGCTGCTGGTGTTTTGGTGTCTCCATCTTGGAAGTGGTAATCCATGCTGCCATTAGCTTTGTTTCCTGAGCTCCTATTACCAATAGATGAAGTAAAATATGAGCTAATACAATTTATTTAAAACAAGATTTATAGAATGTATTTTTTTAGATAAGAAATGAATAACTTACATGAAGAAAGAGATCTGGGGGTCAAATTCTTGTGAACCAGGTTCATTTAGAAGGATGTTTAGCTGGATATGGAAAGAGAGTAAGTCAGATCTCATGTGCGCTAAAATTATTTTTTTACCTACTTTGATTTTTTTTGTGACCACAAGAGGTCACCTTCACCTAGATTCTAAAGATTGTTGCACACTTGATGGCAACTTTTGTCATTATCTTTCAGGCTCGTGGCGCTCACTTCCAGTTTCGCAATGCGCTCTTCCATCCATGGCCGCCGCAGCGCATACTCTTCCGGATTTTCCCACATAACAGCGTATTTAGGGACGCCTAAAACTCTCACTCGGTAGCAGATTATCTCACCTGCTACTTATGTCCCTGAGATTATTCTTGCCATTCTGCCTGCTCTATTTTCCAAGTCTTAACCCCTGTTTCTGATCCCTGTTCTACCCTGCCACCCAGATTACCTGCTTTAGACTTTGGACACTCTTTTGGTTTGTCTAATCTCAAGGGCGTCCATGCCTATCCTGTAGTTCCCTCCACTAGACCCCCTCTACCCACTCTGGTTGGGTTGCGAGGCCACTCCTCTTCTGTCCAATGCCTCCTACACCACAGATGATGGACTAAACAAGGGGGTCTGTAGATGGCCGTAGTACGGTGGGGGTTCTGTCAGGATCTTCCGGGCTTGCGGTGCTCATTTCTGTTTTTTTGCGGCGCGCATTATCGGGTTCGTGAAACGCTCCACCTACCGGCGCCCGCGCGACACGCATTCTTCCGGGTCGTCGAGATTTTCCTGCATCGCACCATATTTAAAGACACCTAAAACCCTCACTCGGTGCCAGATTATCTGACTGGCTCCTTATGTCCCTGATATTGTTCTTGCCAGTTCGCCTGTTCTAGATTCCTTTTCTTATTCCCTGTTTCTGATCCCTGTTCTGCCCTGCCTCCCTGGTTACCCGGTTTGGACTTTGGACTCTCTTTTGGTTCGTCTTTTGCTCTGCCCTACATTGCTCTGTTTTGCTATGCCTGGTTTTTGGACTGTTCTTTGTTTCAGTTTTGCCTCTGCCTGTGCTGCTATGTGTTTTCAGTTTTTATTTTTTATTTTTTTTAACTAAGGACTGTTTGAGGATCCTGATTTTGTCTCAGCCTACATTGCTCAGTTTGCTGCACCTGATTTTATGGACTGTATTGGTGGACCTTGTTTAACCTGCCCCTTTGCTCCAAGAACCTGTGTCTATAAGTTTTTCGTACAATAGCCTTTACCTTTCCACTGTTTATGTTGTCATTAAATGCTGCTTCATTTTTAGCTCTTTCTGCCTACTGCACCTGGGCCCCCTCTTGCCAGTCCCTGACAATATCTTCTCTTTGATGCCATTATTCAAGTAGCATGATTGATGTCTGTCATTGCACATTCTCGCCAGTATCTCTCTTGTGTAGTACAGATCCATTTCGAGACCCTGCTGAAGTCCCATATTTGTTCCCATTCTGGATTATTGTTTTTTATTCTGCTCTTCCTGTGTTTGCATCTGCTGTCTAGTGTTTTGATCTCTGCCTCAGTATCCCACTGTGAGTCTGTACTGCCACAGATATCTCTGTGATTGCTCTGACCTTTGGTCGATTTCATTCTTCCAATTATTTATTTCGTTAAACCCAGCAATGGGATCCAATGCCATCACTGGACATTAGTTACAGCATTGATATGGTCATTGTCATGTTCACTCACAGCGTTATTGACGATGCTCTGCACTGTGTTGTAGGTGTTGTTCCTGAGGTCAGGGTTCTCTGGTATGCTGATGTTATTGATGTTCAATGTGAAGGTGACCACATAGGAGGTGTCTGAAAGCTCTGTGGAATGAATTTAAAAGTCTATAAGAGTATTTCAGCTCTCATTTGGAGGAGAGAATGATCTGAAGAGTTGTAACTTTAATAAGTTATTAGTAAAAAAAAAAGAACATACTCTCATAGGTGAAGTTCAGCACTGTTAGAGGATCAGTAAGGTTTGGCAGTCGAGCACTCAGAAGATCCTGTATTGTGCTGAGGACCAAACTCTCAGGGGGAACAGGAGAGGAACTGCTGAAGACCATAATGCTCTGAACCATAGCTGAACCAGATCTGAAAAGATAAAATGTAGTAGTGAATATTTTTCAAAATTGAAATAAAAATTAAAATCTTCATTAGACAAACATGATGGAAATGAACCCACTCTACTGATGGAGTTGATGCTGATGACAAAGCGGCAGTTCCTATAGGTGAGGTAGAAGCCGTTGTAGTGGAGACTGCAAGAGAAACGTACAATTTACAGGCCATTAAACCTGCTATGATTCCGAAATGAAAGTTCTCTAATAGGTGTGATACCACAAGTTATTATTGCATACCATTCTGAGTCATGAGCCTACTGAGGAAAGCTGCTGGTGTTTTGGTGTCTCCATCTTGGAAGTGGTAATCCATGCTGCCATTAGCTTTGTTTCCTGAGCTCCTATTACCAATAGATGAAGTAAAATATGAGCTAATACAATTTATTTAAAACAAGATTTATAGAATGTATTTTTTTTTAGATAAGAAATGAATAACTTACATGAAGAAAGAGATCTGGGGGTCAAATTCTTGTGAACCAGGTTCATTTAGAAGGATGTTTAGCTGGATATGGAAAGAGAGTAAGTCAGATCTCATGTGCGCTAAAATTATTTTTTTACCTACTTTGATTTTTTTTGTGACCACAAGAGGTCACCTTCACCTAGATTCTAAAGATTGTTGCACACTTGATGGCAACTTTTGTCATTATCTTTCAGGCTCGTGGCGCTCACTTCCAGTTTCGCAATGCGCTCTTCCATCCATGGCCGCCGCAGCGCATACTCTTCCGGATTTTCCCACATAACAGCGTATTTAGGGACGCCTAAAACTCTCACTCGGTAGCAGATTATCTCACCTGCTACTTATGTCCCTGAGATTATTCTTGCCATTCTGCCTGCTCTATTTTCCAAGTCTTAACCCCTGTTTCTGATCCCTGTTCTACCCTGCCACCCAGATTACCTGCTTTAGACTTTGGACACTCTTTTGGTTTGTCTAATCTCAAGGGCGTCCATGCCTATCCTGTAGTTCCCTCCACTAGACCCCCTCTACCCACTCTGGTTGGGTTGCGAGGCCACTCCTCTTCTGTCCAATGCCTCCTACACCACAGATGATGGACTAAACAAGGGGGTCTGTAGATGGCCGTAGTACGGTGGGGGTTCTGTCAGGATCTTCCGGGCTTGCGGTGCTCATTTCTGTTTTTTTGCGGCGCGCATTATCGGGTTCGTGAAACGCTCCACCTACCGGCGCCCGCGCGACACGCATTCTTCCGGTCGTCGAGATTTTCCTGCATCGCACCATATTTAAAGACACCTAAAACCCTCACTCGGTGCCAGATTATCTGACTGGCTCCTTATGTCCCTGATATTGTTCTTGCCAGTTCGCCTGTTCTAGATTCCTTTTCTTATTCCCTGTTTCTGATCCCTGTTCTGCCCTGCCTCCCTGGTTACCCGGTTTGGACTTTGGACTCTCTTTTGGTTCGTCTTTTGCTCTGCCCTACATTGCTCTGTTTTGCTATGCCTGGTTTTTGGACTGTTCTTTGTTTCAGTTTTGCCTCTGCCTGTGCTGCTATGTGTTTTCAGTTTTTTATTTTTTATTTTTTTTAACTAAGGACTGTTTGAGGATCCTGATTTTGTCTCAGCCTACATTGCTCAGTTTGCTGCACCTGATTTTATGGACTGTATTGGTGGACCTTGTTTAACCTGCCCCTTTGCTCCAAGAACCTGTGTCTATAAGTTTTTCGTACAATAGCCTTTACCTTTCCACTGTTTATGTTGTCATTAAATGCTGCTTCATTTTTAGCTCTTTCTGCCTACTGCACCTGGGCCCCCTCTTGCCAGTCCCTGACAATATCTTCTCTTTGATGCCATTATTCAAGTAGCATGATTGATGTCTGTCATTGCACATTCTCGCCAGTATCTCTCTTGTGTAGTACAGATCCATTTCGAGACCCTGCTGAAGTCCCATATTTGTTCCCATTCTGGATTATTGTTTTTTATTCTGCTCTTCCTGTGTTTGCATCTGCTGTCTAGTGTTTTGATCTCTGCCTCAGTATCCCACTGTGAGTCTGTACTGCCACAGATATCTCTGTGATTGCTCTGACCTTTGGTCGATTTCATTCTTCCAATTATTTATTTCGTTAAACCCAGCAATGGGATCCAATGCCATCACTGGACATTAGTTACAGCATTGATATGGTCATTGTCATGTTCACTCACAGCGTTATTGACGATGCTCTGCACTGTGTTGTAGGTGTTGTTCCTGAGGTCAGGGTTCTCTGGTATGCTGATGTTATTGATGTTCAATGTGAAGGTGACCACATAGGAGGTGTCTGAAAGCTCTGTGGAATGAATTTAAAAGTCTATAAGAGTATTTCAGCTCTCATTTGGAGGAGAGAATGATCTGAAGAGTTGTAACTTTAATAAGTTATTAGTAAAAAAAAAAGAACATACTCTCATAGGTGAAGTTCAGCACTGTTAGAGGATCAGTAAGGTTTGGCAGTCGAGCACTCAGAAGATCCTGTATTGTGCTGAGGACCAAACTCTCAGGGGGAACAGGAGAGGAACTGCTGAAGACCATAATGCTCTGAACCATAGCTGAACCAGATCTGAAAAGATAAAATGTAGTAGTGAATATTTTCAAAATTGAAATAAAAATTAAAATCTTCATTAGACAAACATGATGGAAATGAACCCACTCTACTGATGGAGTTGATGCTGATGACAAAGCGGCAGTTCCTATAGGTGAGGTAGAAGCCGTTGTAGTGGAGACTGCAAGAGAAACGTACAATTTACAGGCCATTAAACCTGCTATGATTCCGAAATGAAAGTTCTCTAATAGGTGTGATACCACAAGTTATTATTGCATACCATTCTGAGTCATGAGCCTACTGAGGAAAGCTGCTGGTGTTTTGGTGTCTCCATCTTGGAAGTGGTAATCCATGCTGCCATTAGCTTTGTTTCCTGAGCTCCTATTACCAATAGATGAAGTAAAATATGAGCTAATACAATTTATTTAAAACAAGATTTATAGAATGTATTTTTTTAGATAAGAAATGAATAACTTACATGAAGAAAGAGATCTGGGGGTCAAATTCTTGTGAACCAGGTTCATTTAGAAGGATGTTTAGCTGGATATGGAAAGAGAGTAAGTCAGATCTCATGTGCGCTAAAATTATTTTTTTACCTACTTTGATTTTTTTTGTGACCACAAGAGGTCACCTTCACCTAGATTCTAAAGATTGTTGCACACTTGATGGCAACTTTTGTCATTATCTTTCAGGCTCGTGGCGCTCACTTCCAGTTTCGCAATGCGCTCTTCCATCCATGGCCGCCGCAGCGCATACTCTTCCGGATTTTCCCACATAACAGCGTATTTAGGGACGCCTAAAACTCTCACTCGGTAGCAGATTATCTCACCTGCTACTTATGTCCCTGAGATTATTCTTGCCATTCTGCCTGCTCTATTTTCCAAGTCTTAACCCCTGTTTCTGATCCCTGTTCTACCCTGCCACCCAGATTACCTGCTTTAGACTTTGGACACTCTTTTGGTTTGTCTAATCTCAAGGGCGTCCATGCCTATCCTGTAGTTCCCTCCACTAGACCCCCTCTACCCACTCTGGTTGGGTTGCGAGGCCACTCCTCTTCTGTCCAATGCCTCCTACACCACAGATGATGGACTAAACAAGGGGGTCTGTAGATGGCCGTAGTACGGTGGGGGTTCTGTCAGGATCTTCCGGGCTTGCGGTGCTCATTTCTGTTTTTTTGCGGCGCGCATTATCGGGTTCGTGAAACGCTCCACCTACCGGCGCCCGCGCGACACGCATTCTTCCGGGTCGTCGAGATTTTCCTGCATCGCACCATATTTAAAGACACCTAAAACCCTCACTCGGTGCCAGATTATCTGACTGGCTCCTTATGTCCCTGATATTGTTCTTGCCAGTTCGCCTGTTCTAGATTCCTTTTCTTATTCCCTGTTTCTGATCCCTGTTCTGCCCTGCCTCCCTGGTTACCCGGTTTGGACTTTGGACTCTCTTTTGGTTCGTCTTTTGCTCTGCCCTACATTGCTCTGTTTTGCTATGCCTGGTTTTTGGACTGTTCTTTGTTTCAGTTTTGCCTCTGCCTGTGCTGCTATGTGTTTTCAGTTTTTTATTTTTTATTTTTTTTAACTAAGGACTGTTTGAGGATCCTGATTTTGTCTCAGCCTACATTGCTCAGTTTGCTGCACCTGATTTTATGGACTGTATTGGTGGACCTTGTTTAACCTGCCCCTTTGCTCCAAGAACCTGTGTCTATAAGTTTTTCGTACAATAGCCTTTACCTTTCCACTGTTTATGTTGTCATTAAATGCTGCTTCATTTTTAGCTCTTTCTGCCTACTGCACCTGGGCCCCCTCTTGCCAGTCCCTGACAATATCTTCTCTTTGATGCCATTATTCAAGTAGCATGATTGATGTCTGTCATTGCACATTCTCGCCAGTATCTCTCTTGTGTAGTACAGATCCATTTCGAGACCCTGCTGAAGTCCCATATTTGTTCCCATTCTGGATTATTGTTTTTTATTCTGCTCTTCCTGTGTTTGCATCTGCTGTCTAGTGTTTTGATCTCTGCCTCAGTATCCCACTGTGAGTCTGTACTGCCACAGATATCTCTGTGATTGCTCTGACCTTTGGTCGATTTCATTCTTCCAATTATTTATTTCGTTAAACCCAGCAATGGGATCCAATGCCATCACTGGACATTAGTTACAGCATTGATATGGTCATTGTCATGTTCACTCACAGCGTTATTGACGATGCTCTGCACTGTGTTGTAGGTGTTGTTCCTGAGGTCAGGGTTCTCTGGTATGCTGATGTTATTGATGTTCAATGTGAAGGTGACCACATAGGAGGTGTCTGAAAGCTCTGTGGAATGAATTTAAAAGTCTATAAGAGTATTTCAGCTCTCATTTGGAGGAGAGAATGATCTGAAGAGTTGTAACTTTAATAAGTTATTAGTAAAAAAAGAACATACTCTCATAGGTGAAGTTCAGCACTGTTAGAGGATCAGTAAGGTTTGGCAGTCGAGCACTCAGAAGATCCTGTATTGTGCTGAGGACCAAACTCTCAGGGGGAACAGGAGAGGAACTGCTGAAGACCATAATGCTCTGAACCATAGCTGAACCAGATCTGAAAAGATAAAATGTAGTAGTGAATATTTTCAAAATTGAAATAAAAATTAAAATCTTCATTAGACAAACATGATGGAAATGAACCCACTCTACTGATGGAGTTGATGCTGATGACAAAGCGGCAGTTCCTATAGGTGAGGTAGAAGCCGTTGTAGTGGAGACTGCAAGAGAAACGTACAATTTACAGGCCATTAAACCTGCTATGATTCCGAAATGAAAGTTCTCTAATAGGTGTGATACCACAAGTTATTATTGCATACCATTCTGAGTCATGAGCCTACTGAGGAAAGCTGCTGGTGTTTTGGTGTCTCCATCTTGGAAGTGGTAATCCATGCTGCCATTAGCTTTGTTTCCTGAGCTCCTATTACCAATAGATGAAGTAAAATATGAGCTAATACAATTTATTTAAAACAAGATTTATAGAATGTATTTTTTTAGATAAGAAATGAATAACTTACATGAAGAAAGAGATCTGGGGGTCAAATTCTTGTGAACCAGGTTCATTTAGAAGGATGTTTAGCTGGATATGGAAGAGAGTAAGTCAGATCTCATGTGCGCTAAAATTATTTTTTTACCTACTTTGATTTTTTTTGTGACCACAAGAGGTCACCTTCACCTAGATTCTAAAGATTGTTGCACACTTGATGGCAACTTTTGTCATTATCTTTCAGGCTCGTGGCGCTCACTTCCAGTTTCGCAATGCGCTCTTCCATCCATGGCCGCCGCAGCGCATACTCTTCCGGATTTTCCCACATAACAGCGTATTTAGGGACGCCTAAAACTCTCACTCGGTAGCAGATTATCTCACCTGCTACTTATGTCCCTGAGATTATTCTTGCCATTCTGCCTGCTCTATTTTCCAAGTCTTAACCCCTGTTTCTGATCCCTGTTCTACCCTGCCACCCAGATTACCTGCTTTAGACTTTGGACACTCTTTTGGTTTGTCTAATCTCAAGGGCATCCATGCCTATCCTGTAGTTCCCTCCACTAGACCCCCTCTACCCACTCTGGTTGGGTTGCGAGGCCACTCCTCTTCTGTCCAATGCCTCCTACACCACAGATGATGGACTAAACAAGGGGGTCTGTAGATGGCCGTAGTACGGTGGGGGTTCTGTCAGGATCTTCCGGGCTTGCGGTGCTCATTTCTGTTTTTTTGCGGCGCATTATCGGGTTCGTGAACGCTCCACCTACCGGCGCCAGCGCGACACGCATTCTTCCGGTCGTCGAGATTTTCCTGCATCGCACCATATTTAAAGACACCTAAAACCCTCACTCGGTGCCAGATTATCTGACTGGCTCCTTATGTCCCTGATATTGTTCTTGC